>NW_028296447.1:0-5000 GCF_964197995.2 Scardinius erythrophthalmus
CCCTGAAAAGTGCATCCCAGGCATGGCGCACCTCTCCTGGGCACGAATAAAGCCCAAAGCCCATGGAGAAAGTGACTCTGGTGCCGAAATGACAAAGTCCAAAAACTTGCAGTGGGTTCAAACCTCCATGCTCTCAGACCTCCCTGGCCGGCCCAGGGAGGGCGGCCCGTCCTGGGCCAGAGTCAGATTTTACCGTCACCCCTGGAGCTCAGTCTGGAGCGAAGACGGTCTAAAACGGACCTTCGGGCATGTATGGAGGAGGGTGGAGCAGCCTTCCTGGCACGAATAAAGCCCATGGAGAAAGTGACTCTGGTGCCGAAATGACAAAGTCCAAAAACTTGCAGTGGGTTCAAACCTCCATGCTCTCAGACCTCCCTGGCCGGCCCAGGGAGGGCAGCCCGTCCTGGGCCAGAGTCAGATTTGACCGCCACCCCTGGAGCTCCGTCTGGAGCGAAGACGGTCCTAAAACGGACCTTCGGGCATGTATGGAGGAGGGTGGAGCAGCCTTCCTGGGCACGAATAAAGCCCAAAGCCCATGGAGAAAGTGACTCTGGTGCCGAAATGACAAAGTCCAAAAACTTGCAGTGGGTTCAAACCTCCAGGGCCTTCAAGGCAGTGACCCAAGCCAGGGAGGGTGCGCTCTGGCTGGGGAGTGAGTTCAGCCTCCGCCGTGGTGGAGCGCTGAAAAGCATGAAACCTCCAGGAAAAAAAAGATGGGGGGGTTGATTCCCTGAAAAGTGCATCCCAGGCATGGCGCACCTCTCCTGGGCACGAATAAAGCCCAAAGCCCACGGGGAAAGTGACTCTGGTGCCGAAATGACAAAGTCCAAAAATGTTGCGGTGGACACAAAGCTCCGTGCTCTCAGACCTCCCTGGCCGGCCCAGGGAGGGTGGCCCGTCCTGGGTCAGAGTCAGATTTCCCCGCCACCCCCGGAGCTCCGTCTGGAGCAAAGACGGTCATGAAACAGACCTTCGGGCCTATATGGAGGAGGGGAGTGCGGCCCTCATCAGACCGTCGTGAGTCCCACTCAGAGTTGCCCTGGTCGGGTATAAAGTCCAGATTACAGATCTCTGGAAGTCCTGTAGTTGGAGAGGGCCTCCAGGAGAGAGTCGGCCGGCCAGCCCAGGCAGGGGGCTCTCTGGCTGGGAAGAGAAGAGACTTTGGTCTCTGGCAGTACGAAACCTCCAGGAAATGACAGGCCGGTTTTCCGAAAAGCTCTTCCCAGGCAGGGTGCAGCCTCCCTGGGAAACGAATCGTGCTCAAACGACCCCCCCCCCCCCATTGAGTCAAAATGTGAAGAAACGACCAAGTCCGTAAACGTGAGGCGGGGTTCAGAGCTCCGTGCTCTCAGACCTCCCTGGCCAGCCCGTGGAGGGTGCCTCGGTCCCGGTCACAGACAGTTCGGCGCGCGCCTACCGGAGCTCCGCCTGGGGCTGAGTCGGTCCTAAAACGGACCTTCGGGCCTTTGTGGAGGAGGGAAAGAGCAGGTTGGAGGCACACACCCGACCGCCCTCATCAGACCGTCGTGAGTCCCACTCAGAGTTGCCCTGGTCGGGTATAAAGTCCAGATTACAGATCTCTGGAAGTCCTGTAGTTGGAGAGGGCCTCCAGGAGAGAGTCGGCCGGCCAGCCCAGGCAGGGGGCTCTCTGGCTGGGGAAGAGAAGAGACTTTGGTCTCTGGCAGTACGAAACCTCCAGGAAATGACAGGCCGGTTTTCCGAAAAGCCCTTCCCAGGCAGGGTGCAGCCTCCCTGGGAAACGAATCGTGCTCAAACGACCCCCCCATTGAGTCAAAATGTGAAGAAACGACCAAGTCCGTAAACGTGAGGCGGGTTCAGAGCTCCGTGCTCTCAGACCTCCCTGGCCAGCCCGGGGAGGGTGCCTCGGTCCCGGTCACAGACAGTTCGGCGCGCGCCTACCGGAGCCCCGCCTGGGGCTGAGTCGGTCCTAAAACGGACCTTCGGGGTCTCGAGGAGGAGGGGGACAACGGACACTGAACAGAGAGCCACGGTGGTCAGACCGGGTAGGGAAACGTCCTGACTCAGCCCAGAGAAGTTGCACTTGGTTGCGGGCGAGAGACTTACAGTAAACGCGGGTCTGGTTTGGACACCCAGACCCCCCCCCCCCCCCCCTCGGTGCCAGGGGCGTGCATACCGGTTCAACGTGTGCTGTCCCGGGCGATCTAGGGGTGAAAGACACCGGTGACAAGGTAACGGAAAACGGGCGCCTCCGGGTTGCCCGGGGCCCGGAGGAGCGCACCCTCTCCTTCGGGCCGTCACGTCCACGGGGGGTGCCTGGTCGATTGGAGCTTCGGACGCGCCAGGGGACGGCCCCTGCCCGGTCGAGAGACCGCTATGGGCAGCTTGCTCCTCCCCGATTTGCGCGTCGACTCTAGACGCGGCCTCCCCCCGGGGAAAGCAGGCCGCCTCGAACCTCGGGAGACTCAGCTGGCCCGTCTGGAAAAAACGGATGTCCGCAGCAGGGGCGGCCACGCGGGTGCGTCGGGAGGCTTGGACGGTTGGTGGGGTTTCCTTGGGGGCCCCCACCCCGCCAGCACGTCTTGGAGCCCAACTTCGCCCTGCGCCTCCTCGCTTTGAAAGCACCCTTCCCGGTTACGGCCTCGATCCAGAGGCCCCCTCCTTCCACCCAGACGGGAGGGTTCCTCACGCGCGCCCTATGAGCGGCCGTGCCGCCTCGAGCCCCAGGCCCGAGCGGAGCGAGACCCGCGTGTAGGAAGCCAGCGCGTGGCGGTTCGCTCGCTCGCTCGCTCGCTCGTCCGGGTGCTCCCCTCGGTCGATCCCCGAGGTAAATCAACCATATGCTTGTCGAACGGTCGGTCTTGGGTAAATGGCGAAACGAATCCAGGGGCTTGAGACACCCCTGGAGAAAGGGCGGTGGAGCAAAGATACGGACAGAGTCCCACACGCTGCGGTTCAACCAGATTCCCACGAACACTCGACTCCTCTGGCTGGTGACCAGGGAGGGCGCCTCGGTGTCGGGCACGAGCGAATCCGTCCGCCGTGACGGAGCTCCCGTCGGAGCAAAAGACGGTCCTGAAACGGACCTTGGGGGTGTTGTCGAGGAGAAGAAGGGGACACACGCTCCGCTCGGACAAGGTGAGAGGGGGAAAGAAAGAAAGAAAGAAAGAAAGAAAGAAAGAAAGAAAGAAAGAAAGAAAGAAAGAAAGAAACAAACAAACAAACAAACAAACAAACGGGTGCCTCCGGGTCCCCTCGGTTCGGTTCGCTACATCCTGGGGAGGATGCCTTGTCTGGGGCGGTGAGCGGCGCCGAAGGCGCCCTGGAGGAAAAAGTCCACCTCCGAAAAACGGACAGAGTCCGAACGATGGGGTCCAGCCAGATTCCCACAAAAACGCGTCTCCCTGGCTGGCGACCAGGGAGGGCGCCTCGGTGTCGGGCACGATCGAATCCGTCCGCCGTGACGGAGCTCCCCGTCGGAGCAAAGACGGTCCTAAAACGGACCTTGGGGGTTTTGTCGAGGAGGGGACAAACGCTCCGCTCGGACAAGGTGAGAGGAAGAAAAACGGGTGCCTCCGGGTTCCCTCGGTTCGGTTTCCTACATCCTGGCTTCCCTGGAGGAAAGTCCACCTCCGAAAAAAAAAAAAAAAAACGGACAGAGTCCAGAAATGTGCATTCCAACGAGATCCCCACGGGGACCCGCCTCCCTGGCCGGCACCCAGGGAGGGCGCCTCAGACTCGGGCGCGGCCGAATCCGGCGGTGCGATGGAGCTCACGTCGGAGCAAAGACGGTCCTAAAACGGACCTTCGGGGTTTTGTCGAGAAGGGGACAACCGCCCCGCTCGGACAAGGTAACGGACTTCCGTAGAACAGGCGCCTCCGGGTTGCCTGGGGCCCGGAGGAGCGCACCCCCTCCTCCGGGCCGTCACTTAGGGGTTGCCTGGTCGATTGGAACTTCGGACGCGCCTGGGGACGGCCCCTGCCCGGTCGAGAGACCGCTATGGGCAGCTTGCTCCTCCCCGACTTGCGCGTCGACTCTAGACGCGGCCTCCCTCCGGGGAAAGCAGGCCGCGTCGACCTCGGGAGACTCAGATGGCCCGTCTGAAACGAATGTCCGCCACGGCGGCGGAGGACGTGGGCGCGTGGGAAGGTTCGGACGGTGGGGGACGCAAACCCCCTCCAGTCTTAGAGCCGACCTTCGCCCCGCGCCTCCCCGCTCGAAAAGCACCCTTCCCGGTTACGGCCTCGACCCAGCGGCCACCCACCCCCTCTGCCCCCGCGGAGGAGGGTTCCGCACGCGCCCCCCCCCCTATGAGCGGCCGCGCCGTCCTCGAGCCCCCCCCGGCCCGAGCGGAGCGAGACCCGTGTGTAGGAAGCCCGGCGTTGTCGCGGTTCTCCTTCCAAGGGCGCTTACCTGGTTGATCCTGCCAGTAGCATATGCTTGTCTCAAAGATTAAGCCATGCAGGTCTAAGTGCACACGGTCGGTACAGTGAAACTGCGAATGGCTCATTAAATCAGTTATGGTTCCTTTGATCGCTCCACCCGCTACTTGGATAACTGTGGCAATTCCAGAGCTAATACATGCAAACGAGCGCCGACCCGGCTCCCCCCGGGGGGTCGGGGACGCGTGCATTTATCAGATCCAAAACCCATCCGGGGTCGGCTTCGGCCGCCCCGGCCGCTTTGGTGACTCTAGATAACCTCGGGCCGATCGCGCGCCCTCCGCGGCGGCGACGACTCATTCGAATGTCTGCCCTATCAACTTTCGATGGTACATTCGGCGCCTACCATGGTGACCACGGGTAACGGGGAATCAGGGTTCGATTCCGGAGAGGGAGCCTGAGAAACGGCTACCACATCCAAGGAAGGCAGCAGGCGCGCAAATTACCCATTTCCGACACGGAGAGGTAGTGACGAAAAATAACAATACAGGTCTCTTTCGAGGCCCTGTAATTGGAATGAGCGTATCCTAAACCCATGGGCGAGGACCCATTGGAGGGCAAGTCTGGTGCCAGCAGCC
>NW_028296447.1:12500-22500 GCF_964197995.2 Scardinius erythrophthalmus
TGTGTGTGTGTGTGTGTGTGTGTGTGTGTGTGTGTGTGTGTGTGTGTGTGTGTGTATATAGCGGGTATATCTCTGGAACCAATCCGAGTTGGGGCTCCATACTCTGGGCACATGGGGGTCCCCTCGGGGTCCCCCCACGCCCAGAGTACAGAGCCCCAACTCTGCTTTTTTTTTTTTTTTGAGAGTGACACCCGGTCAAAGTTGAAACTTCAAGCGGGTGTATCTCTGGGACCATGCCGAGTTGGGGCCCCATACTCTGGGCACATGGGGGTCCCCTCGGGGTACCCCCACGCCCAGAGCATGGAGCCCCAACTCGGCTTATTTTTCGAGTTACGTCCGGTCAAAGTTGAAACTTCAAGCGGGTATATCTCTGGAACCGATCCGAGTTGGGGCTCCATACTCTGGTCACTGGGGGGTCTCCTCGAGCACCCCCCACGCCCAGAGTATGGAGCCCCAACTCGGCTTACTTTTCGAGTTACGTCCGGTCAAAGTTGAAACTTCAAGCGGGTATATCTCTGGAACCAATCCGAGTTGGGGCTCCATACTCTGGGCACATGGGGGTCCCCTCGGGGTCCCCCCACGCCCAGAGTACAGAGCCCCAACTCTGCTTTTTTTTTTTTTTTTTTGAGAGTGACACCCGGTCAAAGTTGAAACTTCAAGCGGGTGTATCTCTGGGACCATGCCGAGTTGGGGCCCCATACTCTGGGCACATGGGGGTCCCCTCGGGGTACCCCCACGCCCAGAGCATGGAGCCCCAACTCGGCTTATTTTTCGAGTTACGTCCGGTCAAAGTTGAAACTTCAAGCAGGTATATCTCTGGGACCATGCCGAGTTGGGGCCCCATACTCTGGGCACATGGGGGTTCCCTGGGGGTCCCCCCACGCCCAGAGTATGGAGCCCCAACTCGGCTTATTTTTCGAGTTACCTCCGGTCAAAGTTGAAACTTCAAGCGGGTATATATCTGGGACCATGCCGAGTTGGGGCTCCATACACCAGGGGTGGGGGGCCCTATGGTACTCCCCCCAGGCCCGGAGTATGGAGCTCCAACTCGGCTTACTTTCGGAGATGCGGGAGTAACTTTGACTCTCTTAAGGTAGAGATCTCAGTGATGAAGCCGAGTTGGGGCTCCAAACTCTGGGCACAAGGGGGTCCCCTGGGGGTCCCCCCACGCCCAGAGTATGGAGCCCCAACTCGGCTTACTTGTCGAGTTACGTCCGGTCAAAGTTGAAACTTCAAGCGGGTATATCTCTGGAACCGATCCGAGTTGGGGCTCCATACTCTGGTCGCTGGGGGGTCTCCTCGAGCACCCCCCACGCCCAGAGTATGGAGCCCCAACTCGGCTTACTTTTCGAGTTACGTCCGGTCAAAGTTGAAACTTCAAGCGGGTATATCTCTGGAACCGATCCGAGTTGGGGCTCCATACACCAGGGGTGGGGGGGGCCCTACGGTGCTCCCCCCACGCCCGGAGTATGGAGCCCCAACTCGGCTTACTCTCGGAGATACGCCCGGTCAAAGCTGGACAGGAAGTGACCGTATCTCGGCCGCCGAGCCGAGTTGGGGCTCCGTACACCAGGGGTGGGGGGGCCCTACGGTGCTCCCCCCACGCCCGGAGTATGGAGCCCCAACTCGGCTTACTCTCGGAGATACGCCCGGTCAAAGCTGGACAGGAAGTGGCCGTATCTCGGGACCGGAAGGTCCCCGGAGCTCGGGACGGCGGGAGGAGTAGGGTGCCCTCGGGGCCCCCCAGCACCCGCCGTCTCGAGCCGCTGGGACCTTCGGTTCCCGAGATAGGCCCGGTTACGCGCAAGGGACTTTTGGACAAAACGGCCCGTATCTCGGGAAGGGGAGGTCCCAGCGCCTCGCCCTTTCGGGTGTCGGGGGGTCCCTCGGGCATCTCTCGGACCCCGCCTCCCCGAGCCCCTGGGGCCTTTCCTTCCGACGCGCGCGCCGTCCTGTCGGGCCCCGTTTCTCCGGGACCCGGGGGCCCCGGAGCTCGGGGTCGGGCTCCTTGGAAGGGGCCCGCCGAGACCCTACTCTGACCCGAGTTTGGCGTCGATAGGACCCACCTTCCCCGAGTCACGGCCGTTCAAAGTCCGGGCCCCTTCTCTGCTCCCGAGTCCAAAACCCGCAGTGGGTCGGGCCCCAGGGGCTCTGGTGGCACGCCGAGGAAGGTTCGTCGTTCTGGGGACACGGTCAGGGAGCGGGCGGGACTAACCGGGACTCTCTTAAGGTAGCGGCTGAGCGGAGAACTGAGCGAATGAGGGAAAACTTCGCGAACATCTCGAAAAGCGCCCTGCGAAAAAATCTCAAACCCGGGTCGATCGTAGGTCTCGAGGGGACCTATCCAACGGGCCCACCCCCGTCCCCGAGGGCCCCGGGGTCGGGGAGCTACGGCCGGTCAAAGGCGCAGCTTTTTCGGCTCGTATCTCGGGAGCCCCTCGCTCAATCTTCCCCAAACCACCAGCCGATCGTAGGGCTGCACGGGGCCTTTCGAATGAGCCCACCCACGAGCTGAAACTCGCCGTGGCCCCGGAGATATAACCGTTCAAAGTCGGGGGGCCCCCCGCGAGCGGCGATCCGGCAGGGGGCGTCCCCGGGGCCCGCCACTCTCCCCTTCGAGCAAGGGCCCCCTGGGACCACCTCACCCGAATTTGAGCTCTCTGGGTCTTCGCGTCGCCGAGATACGGGCGTTTTTCCTCCCATTGGCCGTGATGTCATCGGCCCCGCCTTTTTGGAGCGCGCCCGGTGGTTTTCGGCTCATATCTCCGCGAAAACTCCACCAAAACGGACCAAACCGGTACCGTTCTTTTCGTCTCGACCAGACGCTTCCGAAGAGCCCGGTGCCCGCCGGATCCGTTGAGTTTTCGCCGAGATATTTGCGTTTTTCGCCTTCGCGGCGCTGTATCTCGGGCCCCCGGGGGCCCCCGAGGCCGTGGCCGGGCTCTTTGGAAAGGTCTCGTCCCGTTCTACAAACGATAAAAAATTGGCGTCGATAGGACCCACCTCGGCCGAGTTACGGCCGTTTGAATCCGTTTGCAGTGGGTTACCGTCCATCAAAACTGCGTGCGCTCTAAGGTGGGCAACCAGGCCCGACCAGAGCGCTCCATACCCGGCTTGGAGCGCCTAGCCCCGCGGTCCTGGTGGGCCTGCTGGTGCAAAGGGTGTCCTGCAAGGGAGCATTTGGGGTCTGGGAGAAACGGGGTGACCGCTTCTCCCGGGGAGTCCGGCGGCCGGCTCTGGGGGGTCCTGGAGCCGATCCTCGCTCCCCAAAACCTAAGTCCCAAATGTTGCAGTGCACTCTGAGCTCCAGGCACCCGGGAGCTCTTCGGCCAACCCAGGGAGGGTGTTTTGACCCCGGTCAGACGCAGCTCAGCCCCGCCACCCCTGGGGCTCTAGCTGGAGCCGAGACGGTCCTAAAACGGACCTTCGGGCCTGTATGGGAGAGGAGAGTGGTGGTGGTGGGACACCCCCCCCCCGGTCCCAATCTGAGTGACTCTGTCTGGGGACGGAAAACAGAGCGAGCTGGGCGCCCGGAGCTCTGGAAGTCCTGGAGGGAGAGGGCCTCCAGGACCAGTCCAAGCCCAGCCGGGGGCCCACTCTGGCTGGGGACGGGAAACAGAGCGAGCTGGGCGCCCGGAGCTCTGGAAGTCCTGGAGGGAGAGGGCCTCCAGGACCAGTCCAAGCCCAGCCGGGGGCCCACTGTGGCTGGGGACGGAAAACAGAGCGAGCTGGGCGCCCGGAGCTCTGGAAGTCCTGGAGGGAGAGGGCCTCCAGGACCAGTCCAAGCCCAGCCGGGGGGCCCACTCTGGCTGGGGAGGGCGGCCGCGGAAGGCCCTAGGATGGATCACTGGGAATCTTGAGCACCAGGACACCTTTCAAGGCAGTGACCCTAGCCCAGGGAGGGTGCACTCTGGCTGGGGAGAGTGAGTTCAATCTCCACCGTTGTGGTGGAGCTGTGGATATTTTGGGGAAAAAATATGACAAAGTCCATAAACGTGAGGTGGGTTCAGGGCCCCATGCCCTCAGACCTCCCTGGCCAGCCCAGGGAGGGTGCCTCCGTCCCGGGCACAGACAGGTCGGTGGGCCTACAGCCTGGAGCTCCGCCTGGAGCTAAGTCGGTCCTAAAACGGACCTTCGGGCCTGTACGGAGGAGGGGAGTGCGGTGAAGGTGAACCCCCCCTCATCAGACCGTGGTGAGCCCCGCTCAGAGTCCGCTCTGGGTGGGTATAAACTCCAGCTTACGCCACGCGCGCTGGAAGTCCTGGAGGGAGAGGGCCTGCAGGACCGTTCCAAGCCCAGACAGGGGCCACTCTGGCTGGGGATGATATCCAGATCGAGCCGAGCGCGGTGGAGCTCTGGAAGTCCTGGAGGGAGAGGGCCTCCAGGACCATTCCAAGCCCTGCCAGGGAGGGTGCGCTCTGGCTGTGGAGTGAGTTCAAACTCCGCCGTGGTGGAGCTCTGAAAAGCATGAAACCTCCAGGGGAAAAAAAGATGGGGGGGTTGATTCCCTGAAAAGTGCATCCCAGGCATGGCGCACCTCTCCTGGGCACGAATAAAGCCCAAAGCCCATGGAGAAAGTGTCTCTGGTGCCGAAATGACAAAGTCCAAAAACCTGCAGTGGGTTCAAACCTCCAGGGCCTTCAAGTCAGTGACCCAAGCCAGGGAGGGTGCGCTCTGGCTGGGGGAGTGAGTTCAGCCTCCGCCGTGGTGGAGCTCTGAAAAGCGTGAAACCTCCAGGAAAAAAAAAAAAAGAGATGGGGGGGGGGGGGGGGTTGATTCCCTGAAAAGTGCATCCCAGGCATGGCGCACCTCTCCTGGGCACGAATAAAGCCCAAAGCCCACGGGGGAAGTGACTCTGGTGCCGAAATGACAAAGTCCAAAAACTTGCAGTGGGTTCAAACCTCCATGCTCTCAGACCTCCCTGGCCGGCCCAGGGAGGGCGGCCCGTCCTGGGCCAGAGTCAGATTTTACCGTCACCCCTGGAGCTCAGTCTGGAGCGAAGACGGTCCTAATACGGACCTTCGGGCATGTATGGAGGAGGGTGGAGCAGCCTTCCTGGGCACGAATAAAGCCCATGGAGAAAGTGACTCTGGTGCCGAAATGACAAAGTCCAAAAACTTGCAGTGGGTTCAAACCTCCATGCTCTCAGACCTCCCTGGCCGGCCCAGGGAGGGCAGCCCGTCCTGGGCCAGAGTCAGATTTGACCGCCACCCCTGGAGCTCCGTCTGGAGCGAAGACGGTCCTAAAACGGACCTTCGGGCATGTATGGAGGAGGGTGGAGCAGCCTTCCTGGGCACGAATAAAGCCCAAAGCCCATGGAGAAAGTGACTCTGGTGCCGAAATGACAAAGTCCAAAAACTTGCAGTGGGTTCAAACCTCCAGGGCCTTCAAGGCAGTGACCCAAGCCAGGGAGGGTGCGCTCTGGCTGGGGAGTGAGTTCAGCCTCCGCCGTGGTGGAGCGCTGAAAAGCATGAAACTTCCAGGAAAAAAAAGATGGGGGGGTTGATTCCCTGAAAAGTGCATCCCAGGCATGGCGCACCTCTCCTGGGCACGAATAAAGCCCAAAGCCCATGGAGAAAGTGACTCTGGTGCCGAAATGACAAAGTCCAAAAACTTGCAGTGGGTTCAAACCTCCATGCTCTCAGACCTCCCTGGCCGGCCCAGGGAGGGCGGCCCGTCCTGGGCCTGGGCCAGAGTCAGATTTTACCGTCACCCCTGGAGCTCAGTCTGGAGCGAAGGACGGTCCTAAAACGGACCTTCGGGCATGTATGGAGGAGGGTGGAGCAGCCTTCCTGGGCACGAATAAAGCCCATGGAGAAAGTGACTCTGGTGCCGAAATGACAAAGTCCAAAAACTTGCAGTGGGTTCAAACCTCCATGCTCTCAGACCTCCCTGGCCGGCCCAGGGAGGGCAGCCCGTCCTGGGCCAGAGTCAGATTTGACCGCCACCCCTGGAGCTCCGTCTGGAGCGAAGACGGTCCTAAAACGGACCTTCGGGCATGTATGGAGGAGGGTGGAGCAGCCTTCCTGGGCACGAATAAAGCCCAAAGCCCATGGAGAAAGTGACTCTGGTGCCGAAATGACAAAGTCCAAAAACTTGCAGTGGGTTCAAACCTCCAGGGCCTTCAAGGCAGTGACCCAAGCCAGGGAGGGTGCGCTCTGGCTGGGGAGTGAGTTCAGCCTCCGCCGTGGTGGAGCGCTGAAAAGCATGAAACCTCCAGGAAAAAAAAGATGGGGGGGTTGATTCCCTGAAAAGTGCATCCCAGGCATGGCGCACCTCTCCTGGGCACGAATAAAGCCCAAAGCCCACGGGGAAAGTGACTCTGGTGCCGAAATGACAAAGTCCAAAAATGTTGCGGTGGACACAAAGCTCCGTGCTCTCAGACCTCCCTGGCCGGCCCAGGGAGGGTGGCCCGTCCTGGGTCAGAGTCAGATTTCCCCGCCACCCCCGGAGCTCCGTCTGGAGCAAAGACGGTCATGAAACAGACCTTCGGGCCTATATGGAGGAGGGGAGTGCGGCCTCATCAGACCGTCGTGAGTCCCACTCAGAGTTGCCCTGGTCGGGTATAAAGTCCAGATTACAGATCTCTGGAAGTCCTGTAGTTGGAGAGGGCCTCCAGGAGAGAGTCGGCCGGCCAGCCCAGGCAGGGGCTCTGGCTGGGGGAAGAGAAGAGACTTGGTCTCTGGCAGTACGAAACCTCCAGGAAATGACAGGCCGGTTTTCCGAAAAGCTCTTCCCAGGCAGGGTGCAGGCCTCCCTGGGAAACGAATCGTGCTCAAACGACCCCCCCCCCCCCCCATTGAGTCAAATGTGAAGAAACGACCAAGTCCGTAAACGTGAGGCGGGTTCAGAGCTCCGTGCTCTCAGACCTCCCTGGCCAGCCCGTGGAGGGTGCCTCGGTCCCGGTCACAGACAGTTCGGCGCGCGCCTACCGGAGCTCCGCCTGGGGCTGAGTCGGTCCTAAAACGGACCTTCGGCCTTTGTGGAGGAGGAAAGAGCAGGTTGGAGGCACACACCCGACCGCCCTCATCAGACCGTCGTGAGTCCCACTCAGAGTTGCCCTGACCGGGTATAAAGTCCAGATTACAGATCTCTGGAAGTCCTGTAGTTGGAGAGGGCCTCCAGGAGAGAGTCGGCCGGCCAGCCCAGGCAGGGGCTCTCTGGCTGGGGAAGAGAAGAGACTTTGGTCTCTGGCAGTACGAAACCTCCAGGAAATGACAGGCCGGTTTTCCGAAAAGCCCTTCCCAGCAGGGTGCAGCTCCCTGGGAAACGAATCGTGCTCAAACGACCCCCCCATTGAGTCAAAATGTGAAGAAACGACCAAGTCCGTAAACGTGAGGCGGGTTCAGAGCTCCGTGCTCTCAGAACCTCCCTGGCCAGCCCGGGGAGGGGTGCCTCGGTCCCGGTCACAGACAGTTCGGCGCGCGCCTACCGAGCCCCGCCTGGTGGCTGAGTCGGTCCTAAAACGGACCTTCGGGGTCTCGAGGAGGAGGGGGACAACGGACACTGAACAGAGAGCCACGGTGGTCAGACCGGGTAGGGAAACGTCTGACTCAGCCCAGAGAAGTTGCACTTGGTTGCGGGCGAGAGACTTACAGTAAACGCGGGTCTGGTTTGGACACCCAGACCCCCCCCCCCCCCCCTCGGTGCCAGGGGCGTGCATACCGGTTCAACGTGTGCTGTCCCGGGCGATCTAGGGGTGAAAGACACCGGTGACAAGGTAACGGAAAACGGGCGCCTCCGGGTTGCCCGGGGCCCGGAGGAGCGCACCCTCTCCTTCGGGCCGTCACGTCACGGGGGGTGCCTGGTCGATTGGAGCTTCGGACGCGCCAGGGAAGGCCCCTGCCCGGTCGAGAGACCGCTATGGGCAGCTTGCTCCTCCCCGATTTGCGCGTCGACTCTAGACGCGGCCTCCCCCCGGGGAAAGCAGGCCGCCTCGAACCTCGGGGAGACTCAGCTGGCCCGTCTGGAAAAACGGATGTCCGCAGCAGGGGCGGCCACGCGGGTGCGTCGGGAGGCTTGGACGGTTGGTGGGTTTCCTTGGGGGCCCCCACCCCGCCAGCACGTCTTGGAGCCCAACTTCGCCCTGCGCCTCCCTCGCTTTGAAAGCACCCTTCCCGGTTACGGCCTCGATCCAGAGGCCCCCCTCCTTCCACCCAGACGGGAGGGTTCCTCACGCGGCCCTATGAGCGGCCGTGCCGCCTCGAGCCCCAGGCCCGAGCGGAGCGAGACCCGCGTGTAGGAAGCCAGCGCGTGGCGGTTCGCTCGCTCGCTCGCTCGCTCGTCCGGGTGCTCCCCTCGGTCGATCCCCGAGGTAAATCAAACCATATGCTTGTCGAACGGTCGGTCTTGGGTAAATGGCGAAACGAATCCAGGGGCTTGAGACACCCCTGGAGAAAGGGCGGTGGAGCAAAGATAAGGACAGAGTCCCACACGCTGCGGTTCAACCAGATTCCCACGAACACTCGACTCCTCTGGCTGGTGACCAGGGAGGGCGCCTCGGTGTCGGGCACGAGCGAATCCGTCCGCCGTGACGGAGCTCCCGTCGGAGCAAAGACGGTCCTGAAACGGACCTTGGGGGTGTTGTCGAGGAGAAGAAGGGGACACACGCTCCGCTCGGACAAGGTGAGAGGGGAAAGAAAGAAAGAAAGAAAGAAAGAAAGAAAGAAAGAAAGAAAGAAAGAAAGAAAGAAAGAAACAAACAAACAAACAAACAAACAAACGGGTGCCTCCGGGTCCCCTCGGTTCGGTTCGCTACATCCTGGGGAGGATGCCTTGTCTGGGGCGGTGAGCGGCGCCGAAGGCGCCCTGGAGGAAAAAGTCCACCTCCGAAAAACGGACAGAGTCCGAAACGATGGGGTCCAGCCAGATTCCCACAAAAACGCGTCTCCCTGGCTGGCGACCAGGGAGGGCGCCTCGGTGTCGGGCACGATCGAATCCGTCCGCCGTGACGGAGCTCCCGTCGGAGCAAAGACGGTCCTAAAACGGACCTTGGGGGTTTTGTCGAGGAGGGGACAAACGCTCCGCTCGGACAAGGTGAGAGGAAGAAAAACGGGTGCCTCCGGGTTCCCTCGGTTCGGTTTCCTACATCCTGGCTTCCCTGGAGGAAAGTCCACCTCCGAAAAAAAAAAAAAAAAACGGACAGAGTCCAGAAATGTGCATTCCAACGAGATCCCCACGGGGACCCGCCTCCCTGGCCGGCACCCAGGGAGGGCGCCTCAGACTCGGGCGCGGCCGAATCCGGCGGTGCGATGGAGCTCACGTCGGAGCAAAGACGGTCCTAAAACGGACCTTCGGGGTTTTGTCGAGAAGGGGACAACCGCCCCGCTCGGACAAGGTAACGGACTTCCGTAGAACAGGCGCCTCCGGGTTGCCTGGGGCCCGGAGGAGCGCACCCCCTCCTCCGGGCCGTCACTTAGGGGTTGCCTGGTCGATTGGAACTTCGGACGCGCCTGGGGACGGCCCCTGCCCGGTCGAGAGACCGCTATGGGCAGCTTGCTCCTCCCCGACTTGCGCGTCGACTCTAGACGCGGCCTCCCTCCGGGGAAAGCAGGCCGCGTCGACCTCGGGAGACTCAGATGGCCCGTCTGAAACGAATGTCCGCCACGGCGGCGGAGGACGTGGGCGCGTGGGAAGGTTCGGACGGTGGGGGACGCAAACCCCCTCCAGTCTTAGAGCCGACCTTCGCCCCGCGCCTCCCCGCTCGAAAAGCACCCTTCCCGGTTACGGCCTCGACCCAGCGGCCACCCACCCCCTCTGCCCCCGCGGAGGAGGGTTCCGCACGCGCCCCCCCCCCTATGAGCGGCCGCGCCGTCCTCGAGCCCCCCCCGGCCCGAGCGGAGCGAGACCCGTGTGTAGGAAGCCCGGCGTTGTCGCGGTTCTCCTTCCAAGGGCGCTTACCTGGTTGATCCTGCCAGTAGCATATGCTTGTCTCAAAGATTAAGCCATGCAGGTCTAAGTGCACACGGTCGGTACAGTGAAACTGCGAATGGCTCATTAA
>NW_028296447.1:30000-42500 GCF_964197995.2 Scardinius erythrophthalmus
GGGTGAGGGTAGAGGCCTGGGCTGTGGGGTAGCTCTGGTTCTCCGAGTCGGGCAGAGGGGTGGACCGAGGTGGGGGGTCCCTGCCCGGAGCTCTGGTTCTCCGAGTCGGGCAGAGGGGTGGACCGAGGTGGGGGTCCCTGCCCGGAGCTCTGGTTCTCCGAGTCGGGCAGAGGGGGTGGACCGAGGTGGGGGTCCCTGCCCGGAGCTCTGGTTCTCCGAGTCGGGCAGAGGGGGTGGACCGAGGTGGGGGTCCCTGCCCGGAGCTCTGGTTCTCCGTGTCGGGCAGGAGAGCCGGGTGGGTCCCTCCTCCACCCTGGAACTCTCCTCAAGCCAGCCACCCATAGCCTAAGTCGATTTTGGGTTACCAGTGGCCCGGTTCTCTTGAGGCCCGGGTGGGCTGGGACAGTAATGCCCGGGCTTAAGTGTGGGACCCCCGGGTTCGGCCGGTGCCCGGGTGAGGTGGGTAGGGTTAGGTAGGGTGAAGCAGAGTGTGTGTGTGTGTGTGTGTGTGTGTGTGTGTGTGTGTGTGTGTGTGTGTGTGTGTGTGTGTGTGTGTGTGTGTGTGTGTGTGTGTATATAGCGGGTATATCTCTGGAACCAATCCGAGTTGGGGCTCCATACTCTGGGCACATGGGGGTCCCCTCGGGGTCCCCCCACGCCCAGAGTACAGAGCCCCAACTCTGCTTTTTTTTTTTTTTTTGAGAGTGACACCCGGTCAAAGTTGAAACTTCAAGCGGGTGTATCTCTGGGACCATGCCGAGTTGGGGCCCCATACTCTGGGCACATGGGGGTCCCCTCGGGGTACCCCCACGCCCAGAGCATGGAGCCCCAACTCGGCTTATTTTAGTTACGTCCGGTCAAAGTTGAAACTTCAAGCGGGTATATCTCTGGAACCGATCCGAGTTGGGGCTCCATACTCTGGTCACTGGGGGGTCTCCTCGAGCACCCCCCACGCCCAGAGTATGGAGCCCCAACTCGGCTTACTTTTCGAGTTACGTCCGGTCAAAGTTGAAACTTCAAGCGGGTATATCTCTGGAACCAATCCGAGTTGGGGCTCCATACTCTGGGCACATGGGGGTCCCCTCGGGGTCCCCCCACGCCCAGAGTACAGAGCCCCAACTCTGCTTTTTTTTTTTTTTTTTTGAGAGTGACACCCGGTCAAAGTTGAAACTTCAAGCGGGTGTATCTCTGGGACCATGCCGAGTTGGGGCCCCATACTCTGGGCACATGGGGGTCCCCTCGGGGTACCCCCACGCCCAGAGCATGGAGCCCCAACTCGGCTTATTTTTCGAGTTACGTCCGGTCAAAGTTGAAACTTCAAGCAGGTATATCTCTGGGACCATGCCGAGTTGGGGCCCCATACTCTGGGCACATGGGGGTTCCCTGGGGGTCCCCCCACGCCCAGAGTATGGAGCCCCAACTCGGCTTATTTTTCGAGTTACCTCCGGTCAAAGTTGAAACTTCAAGCGGGTATATATCTGGGACCATGCCGAGTTGGGGCTCCATACACCAGGGGTGGGGGGGCCCTATGGTACTCCCCCCAGGCCCGGAGTATGGAGCTCCAACTCGGCTTACTTTCGGAGATGCGGGAGTAACTTTGACTCTCTTAAGGTAGAGATCTCAGTGATGAAGCCGAGTTGGGGCTCCAAACTCTGGGCACAAGGGGGTCCCCTGGGGGTCCCCCCACGCCCAGAGTATGGAGCCCCAACTCGGCTTACTTGTCGAGTTACGTCCGGTCAAAGTTGAAACTTCAAGCGGGTATATCTCTGGAACCGATCCGAGTTGGGGCTCCATACTCTGGTCGCTGGGGGGTCTCCTCGAGCACCCCCCACGCCCAGAGTATGGAGCCCCAACTCGGCTTACTTTTCGAGTTACGTCCGGTCAAAGTTGAAACTTCAAGCGGGTATATCTCTGGAACCGATCCGAGTTGGGGCTCCATACACCAGGGGTGGGGGGGGCCCTACGGTGCTCCCCCCACGCCCGGAGTATGGAGCCCCAACTCGGCTTACTCTCGGAGATACGCCCGGTCAAAGCTGGACAGGAAGTGACCGTATCTCGGCCGCCGAGCCGAGTTGGGGCTCCGTACACCAGGGGTGGGGGGGGCCCTACGGTGCTCCCCCCACGCCCGGAGTATGGAGCCCCAACTCGGCTTACTCTCGGAGATACGCCCGGTCAAAGCTGGACAGGAAGTGGCCGTATCTCGGGACCGGAAGGTCCCCGGAGCTCGGGACGGCGGGAGGAGTAGGGTGCCCTCGGGGCCCCCCAGCACCCGCCGTCTCGAGCCGCTGGGACCTTCGGTTCCCGAGATAGGCCCGGTTACGCGCAAGGGACTTTTGGACAAAACGGCCCGTATCTCGGGAAGGGGAGGTCCCAGCGCCTCGCCCTTTCGGGTGTCGGGGGGTCCCTCGGGCATCTCTCGGACCCCGCCTCCCCGAGCCCCTGGGGCCTTTCCTTCCGACGCGCGCGCCGTCCTGTCGGGCCCCGTTTCTCCGGGACCCGGGGGCCCCGGAGCTCGGGGTCGGGCTCCTTGGAAGGGGCCCGCCGAGACCCTACTCTGACCCGAGTTTGGCGTCGATAGGACCCACCTTCCCCGAGTCACGGCCGTTCAAAGTCCGGGCCCCTTCTCTGCTCCCGAGTCCAAAACCCGCAGTGGGTCGGGCCCCAGGGGCTCTGGTGGCACGCCGAGGAAGGTTCGTCGTTCTGGGGACACGGTCAGGGAGCGGGCGGGACTAACCGGGACTCTCTTAAGGTAGCGGCTGAGCGGAGAACTGAGCGAATGAGGGAAAACTTCGCGAACATCTCGAAAAGCGCCCTGCGAAAAAATCTCAAACCCGGGTCGATCGTAGGTCTCGAGGGGACCTATCCAACGGGCCCACCCCCGTCCCCGAGGGCCCCGGGGTCGGGGAGCTACGGCCGGTCAAAGGCGCAGCTTTTTCGGCTCGTATCTCGGGAGCCCCTCGCTCAATCTTCCCCAAACCACCAGCCGATCGTAGGGCTGCACGGGGCCTTTCGAATGAGCCCACCCACGAGCTGAAACTCGCCGTGGCCCCGGAGATATAACCGTTCAAAGTCGGGGGGCCCCCCGCGAGCGGCGATCCGGCAGGGGGCGTCCCCGGGGCCCGCCACTCTCCCCTTCGAGCAAGGGCCCCCCTGGGACCACCTCACCCGAATTTGAGCTCTCTGGGTCTTCGCGTCGCCGAGATACGGGCGTTTTTCCTCCCATTGGCCGTGATGTCATCGGCCCCGCCTTTTTGGAGCGCGCCCGGTGGTTTTCGGCTCATATCTCCGCGAAAACTCCACCAAAACGGACCAAACCGGTACCGTTCTTTTCGTCTCGACCAGACGCTTCCGAAGAGCCCGGTGCCCGCCGGATCCGTTGAGTTTTCGCCGAGATATTTGCGTTTTTCGCCTTCGCGGCGCTGTATCTCGGGCCCCCGGGGGCCCCCGAGGCCGTGGCCGGGCTCTTTGGAAAGGTCTCGTCCCGTTCTACAAACGATAAAAAATTGGCGTCGATAGGACCCACCTCGGCCGAGTTACGGCCGTTTGAATCCGTTTGCAGTGGGTTACCGTCCATCAAAACTGCGTGCGCTCTAAGGTGGGCAACCAGGCCCGACCAGAGCGCTCCATACCCGGCTTGGAGCGCCTAGCCCCGCGGTCCTGGTGGGCCTGCTGGTGCAAAGGGTGTCCTGCAAGGGAGCATTTGGGGTCTGGGAGAAACGGGGTGACCGCTTCTCCCGGGGAGTCCGGCGGCCGGCTCTGGGGGGTCCTGGAGCCGATCCTCGCTCCCCAAAACCTAAGTCCCAAATGTTGCAGTGCACTCTGAGCTCCAGGCACCCGGGAGCTCTTCGGCCAACCCAGGGAGGGTGTTTTGACCCCGGTCAGACGCAGCTCAGCCCCGCCACCCCTGGGGCTCTAGCTGGAGCCGAGACGGTCCTAAAACGGACCTTCGGGCCTGTATGGGAGAGGAGAGTGGTGGTGGTGGGACACCCCCCCCCCGGTCCCAATCTGAGTGACTCTGTCTGGGGACGGAAAACAGAGCGAGCTGGGCGCCCGGAGCTCTGGAAGTCCTGGAGGGAGAGGGCCTCCAGGACCAGTCCAAGCCCAGCCGGGGGCCCACTCTGGCTGGGGACGGGAAACAGAGCGAGCTGGGCGCCCGGAGCTCTGGAAGTCCTGGAGGGAGAGGGCCTCCAGGACCAGTCCAAGCCCAGCCGGGGGCCCACTGTGGCTGGGGACGGAAAACAGAGCGAGCTGGGCGCCCGGAGCTCTGGAAGTCCTGGAGGGAGAGGGCCTCCAGGACCAGTCCAAGCCCAGCCGGGGGGCCCACTCTGGCTGGGGAGGGCGGCCGCGGAAGGCCCTAGGATGGATCACTGGGAATCTTGAGCACCAGGACACCTTTCAAGGCAGTGACCCTAGCCCAGGGAGGGTGCACTCTGGCTGGGGAGAGTGAGTTCAATCTCCACCGTTGTGGTGGAGCTGTGGATATTTTGGGGAAAAAATATGACAAAGTCCATAAACGTGAGGTGGGTTCAGGGCCCCATGCCCTCAGACCTCCCTGGCCAGCCCAGGGAGGGTGCCTCCGTCCCGGGCACAGACAGGTCGGTGGGCCTACAGCCTGGAGCTCCGCCTGGAGCTAAGTCGGTCCTAAAACGGACCTTCGGGCCTGTACGGAGGAGGGGAGTGCGGTGAAGGTGAACCCCCCCTCATCAGACCGTGGTGAGCCCCGCTCAGAGTCCGCTCTGGGTGGGTATAAACTCCAGCTTACGCCACGCGCGCTGGAAGTCCTGGAGGGAGAGGGCCTGCAGGACCGTTCCAAGCCCAGACAGGGGCCACTCTGGCTGGGGATGATATCCAGATCGAGCCGAGCGCGGTGGAGCTCTGGAAGTCCTGGAGGGAGAGGGCCTCCAGGACCATTCCAAGCCCTGCCAGGGAGGGTGCGCTCTGGCTGTGGAGTGAGTTCAAACTCCGCCGTGGTGGAGCTCTGAAAAGCATGAAACCTCCAGGGGAAAAAAAGATGGGGGGGTTGATTCCCTGAAAAGTGCATCCCAGGCATGGCGCACCTCTCCTGGGCACGAATAAAGCCCAAAGCCCATGGAGAAAGTGTCTCTGGTGCCGAAATGACAAAGTCCAAAAACCTGCAGTGGGTTCAAACCTCCAGGGCCTTCAAGTCAGTGACCCAAGCCAGGGAGGGTGCGCTCTGGCTGGGGGAGTGAGTTCAGCCTCCGCCGTGGTGGAGCTCTGAAAAGCGTGAAACCTCCAGGAAAAAAAAAAAAAGAGATGGGGGGGGGGGGGGGGGGGGGTTGATTCCCTGAAAAGTGCATCCCAGGCATGGCGCACCTCTCCTGGGCACGAATAAAGCCCAAAGCCCACGGGGGAAGTGACTCTGGTGCCGAAATGACAAAGTCCAAAAACTTGCAGTGGGTTCAAACCTCCATGCTCTCAGACCTCCCTGGCCGGCCCAGGGAGGGCGGCCCGTCCTGGGCCAGAGTCAGATTTTACCGTCACCCCTGGAGCTCAGTCTGGAGCGAAGACGGTCCTAATACGGACCTTCGGGCATGTATGGAGGAGGGTGGAGCAGCCTTCCTGGGCACGAATAAAGCCCATGGAGAAAGTGACTCTGGTGCCGAAATGACAAAGTCCAAAAACTTGCAGTGGGTTCAAACCTCCATGCTCTCAGACCTCCCTGGCCGGCCCAGGGAGGGCAGCCCGTCCTGGGCCAGAGTCAGATTTGACCGCCACCCCTGGAGCTCCGTCTGGAGCGAAGACGGTCCTAAAACGGACCTTCGGGCATGTATGGAGGAGGGTGGAGCAGCCTTCCTGGGCACGAATAAAGCCCAAAGCCCATGGAGAAAGTGACTCTGGTGCCGAAATGACAAAGTCCAAAAACTTGCAGTGGGTTCAAACCTCCAGGGCCTTCAAGGCAGTGACCCAAGCCAGGGAGGGTGCGCTCTGGCTGGGGAGTGAGTTCAGCCTCCGCCGTGGTGGAGCGCTGAAAAGCATGAAACTTCCAGGAAAAAAAAGATGGGGGGGGTTGATTCCCTGAAAAGTGCATCCCAGGCATGGCGCACCTCTCCTGGGCACGAATAAAGCCCAAAGCCCATGGAGAAAGTGACTCTGGTGCCGAAATGACAAAGTCCAAAAACTTGCAGTGGGTTCAAACCTCCATGCTCTCAGACCTCCCTGGCCGGCCCAGGGAGGGCGGCCCGTCCTGGGCCAGAGTCAGATTTTACCGTCACCCCTGGAGCTCAGTCTGGAGCGAAGACGGTCCTAAAACGGACCTTCGGGCATGTATGGAGGAGGGTGGAGCAGCCTTCCTGGGCACGAATAAAGCCCAAAGCCCATGGAGAAAGTGACTCTGGTGCCGAAATGACAAAGTCCAAAAACTTGCAGTGGGTTCAAACCTCCAGGGCCTTCAAGGCAGTGACCCAAGCCAGGGAGGGTGCGCTCTGGCTGGGGAGTGAGTTCAGCCTCCGCCGTGGTGGAGCGCTGAAAAGCATGAAACTTCCAGGAAAAAAAAGATGGGGGGGTTGATTCCCTGAAAAGTGCATCCCAGGCATGGCGCACCTCTCCTGGGCACGAATAAAGCCCAAAGCCCATGGAGAAAGTGACTCTGGTGCCGAAATGACAAAGTCCAAAAACTTGCAGTGGGTTCAAACCTCCATGCTCTCAGACCTCCCTGGCCGGCCCAGGGAGGGCGGCCCGTCCTGGGCCAGAGTCAGATTTTACCGTCACCCCTGGAGCTCAGTCTGGAGCGAAGACGGTCCTAAAACGGACCTTCGGGCATGTATGGAGGAGGGTGGAGCAGCCTTCCTGGGCACGAATAAAGCCCATGGAGAAAGTGACTCTGGTGCCGAAATGACAAAGTCCAAAAACTTGCAGTGGGTTCAAACCTCCATGCTCTCAGACCTCCCTGGCCGGCCCAGGGAGGGCAGCCCGTCCTGGGCCAGAGTCAGATTTGACCGCCACCCCTGGAGCTCCGTCTGGAGCGAAGACGGTCCTAAAACGGACCTTCGGGCATGTATGGAGGAGGGTGGAGCAGCCTTCCTGGGCACGAATAAAGCCCAAAGCCCATGGAGAAAGTGACTCTGGTGCCGAAATGACAAAGTCCAAAAACTTGCAGTGGGTTCAAACCTCCAGGGCCTTCAAGGCAGTGACCCAAGCCAGGGAGGGTGCGCTCTGGCTGGGGAGTGAGTTCAGCCTCCGCCGTGGTGGAGCGCTGAAAAGCATGAAACCTCCAGGAAAAAAAAGATGGGGGGGTTGATTCCCTGAAAAGTGCATCCCAGGCATGGCGCACCTCTCCTGGGCACGAATAAAGCCCAAAGCCCACGGGGAAAGTGACTCTGGTGCCGAAATGACAAAGTCCAAAAATGTTGCGGTGGACACAAAGCTCCGTGCTCTCAGACCTCCCTGGCCGGCCCAGGGAGGGTGGCCCGTCCTGGGTCAGAGTCAGATTTCCCCGCCACCCCCGGAGCTCCGTCTGGAGCAAAGACGGTCATGAAACAGACCTTCGGGCCTATATGGAGGAGGGGAGTGCGGCCCTCATCAGACCGTCGTGAGTCCCACTCAGAGTTGCCCTGGTCGGGTATAAAGTCCAGATTACAGATCTCTGGAAGTCCTGTAGTTGGAGAGGGCCTCCAGGAGAGAGTCGGCCGGCCAGCCCAGGCAGGGGGCTCTCTGGCTGGGGAAGAGAAGAGACTTTGGTCTCTGGCAGTACGAAACCTCCAGGAAATGACAGGCCGGTTTTCCGAAAAGCTCTTCCCAGGCAGGGTGCAGCCTCCCTGGGAAACGAATCGTGCTCAAACGACCCCCCCCCCCCCCATTGAGTCAAAATGTGAAGAAACGACCAAGTCCGTAAACGTGAGGCGGGTTCAGAGCTCCGTGCTCTCAGACCTCCCTGGCCAGCCCGTGGAGGGTGCCTCGGTCCCGGTCACAGACAGTTCGGCGCGCGCCTACCGGAGCTCCGCCTGGGGCTGAGTCGGTCCTAAAACGGACCTTCGGGCCTTTGTGGAGGAGGGAAAGAGCAGGTTGGAGGCACACACCCGACCGCCCTCATCAGACCGTCGTGAGTCCCACTCAGAGTTGCCCTGGTCGGGTATAAAGTCCAGATTACAGATCTCTGGAAGTCCTGTAGTTGGAGAGGGCCTCCAGGAGAGAGTCGGCCGGCCAGCCCAGGCAGGGGGCTCTCTGGCTGGGGAAGAGAAGAGACTTTGGTCTCTGGCAGTACGAAACCTCCAGGAAATGACAGGCCGGTTTTCCGAAAAGCCCTTCCCAGGCAGGGTGCAGCCTCCCTGGGAAACGAATCGTGCTCAAACGACCCCCCCATTGAGTCAAAATGTGAAGAAACGACCAAGTCCGTAAACGTGAGGCGGGTTCAGAGCTCCGTGCTCTCAGACCTCCCTGGCCAGCCCGGGGAGGGTGCCTCGGTCCCGGTCACAGACAGTTCGGCGCGCGCCTACCGGAGCCCCGCCTGGGGCTGAGTCGGTCCTAAAACGGACCTTCGGGGTCTCGAGGAGGAGGGGGACAACGGACACTGAACAGAGAGCCACGGTGGTCAGACCGGGTAGGGAAACGTCCTGACTCAGCCCAGAGAAGTTGCACTTGGTTGCGGGCGAGAGACTTACAGTAAACGCGGGTCTGGTTTGGACACCCAGACCCCCCCCCCCCCCCCCCTCGGTGCCAGGGGCGTGCATACCGGTTCAACGTGTGCTGTCCCGGGCGATCTAGGGGTGAAAGACACCGGTGACAAGGTAACGGAAAACGGGCGCCTCCGGGTTGCCCGGGGCCCGGAGGAGCGCACCCTCTCCTTCGGGCCGTCACGTCACGGGGGGTGCCTGGTCGATTGGAGCTTCGGACGCGCCAGGGGACGGCCCCTGCCCGGTCGAGAGACCGCTATGGGCAGCTTGCTCCTCCCCGATTTGCGCGTCGACTCTAGACGCGGCCTCCCCCCGGGGAAAGCAGGCCGCCTCGAACCTCGGGAGACTCAGCTGGCCCGTCTGGAAAAACGGATGTCCGCAGCAGGGGCGGCCACGCGGGTGCGTCGGGAGGCTTGGACGGTTGGTGGGGTTTCCTTGGGGGCCCCCACCCCGCCAGCACGTCTTGGAGCCCAACTTCGCCCTGCGCCTCCCTCGCTTTGAAAGCACCCTTCCCGGTTACGGCCTCGATCCAGAGGCCCCCTCCTTCCACCCAGACGGGAGGGTTCCTCACGCGCGCCCTATGAGCGGCCGTGCCGCCTCGAGCCCCAGGCCCGAGCGGAGCGAGACCCGCGTGTAGGAAGCCAGCGCGTGGCGGTTCGCTCGCTCGCTCGCTCGCTCGTCCGGGTGCTCCCCTCGGTCGATCCCCGAGGTAAATCAACCATATGCTTGTCGAACGGTCGGTCTTGGGTAAATGGCGAAACGAATCCAGGGGCTTGAGACACCCCTGGAGAAAGGGCGGTGGAGCAAAGATACGGACAGAGTCCCACACGCTGCGGTTCAACCAGATTCCCACGAACACTCGACTCCTCTGGCTGGTGACCAGGGAGGGCGCCTCGGTGTCGGGCACGAGCGAATCCGTCCGCCGTGACGGAGCTCCCGTCGGAGCAAAGACGGTCCTGAAACGGACCTTGGGGGTGTTGTCGAGGAGAAGAAGGGGACACACGCTCCGCTCGGACAAGGTGAGAGGGGAAAGAAAGAAAGAAAGAAAGAAAGAAAGAAAGAAAGAAAGAAAGAAAGAAAGAAACAAACAAACAAACAAACAAACAAACGGGTGCCTCCGGGTCCCCTCGGTTCGGTTCGCTACATCCTGGGGAGGATGCCTTGTCTGGGGCGGTGAGCGGCGCCGAAGGCGCCCTGGAGGAAAAAGTCCACCTCCGAAAAACGGACAGAGTCCGAAACGATGGGGTCCAGCCAGATTCCCACAAAAACGCGTCTCCCTGGCTGGCGACCAGGGAGGGCGCCTCGGTGTCGGGCACGATCGAATCCGTCCGCCGTGACGGAGCTCCCGTCGGAGCAAAGACGGTCCTAAAACGGACCTTGGGGGTTTTGTCGAGGAGGGGACAAACGCTCCGCTCGGACAAGGTGAGAGGAAGAAAAACGGGTGCCTCCGGGTTCCCTCGGTTCGGTTTCCTACATCCTGGCTTCCCTGGAGGAAAGTCCACCTCCGAAAAAAAAAAAAAAAAACGGACAGAGTCCAGAAATGTGCATTCCAACGAGATCCCCACGGGGACCCGCCTCCCTGGCCGGCACCCAGGGAGGGCGCCTCAGACTCGGGCGCGGCCGAATCCGGCGGTGCGATGGAGCTCACGTCGGAGCAAAGACGGTCCTAAAACGGACCTTCGGGGTTTTGTCGAGAAGGGGACAACCGCCCCGCTCGGACAAGGTAACGGACTTCCGTAGAACAGGCGCCTCCGGGTTGCCTGGGGCCCGGAGGAGCGCACCCCCTCCTCCGGGCCGTCACTTAGGGGTTGCCTGGTCGATTGGAACTTCGGACGCGCCTGGGGACGGCCCCTGCCCGGTCGAGAGACCGCTATGGGCAGCTTGCTCCTCCCCGACTTGCGCGTCGACTCTAGACGCGGCCTCCCTCCGGGGAAAGCAGGCCGCGTCGACCTCGGGAGACTCAGATGGCCCGTCTGAAACGAATGTCCGCCACGGCGGCGGAGGACGTGGGCGCGTGGGAAGGTTCGGACGGTGGGGGACGCAAACCCCCTCCAGTCTTAGAGCCGACCTTCGCCCCGCGCCTCCCCGCTCGAAAAGCACCCTTCCCGGTTACGGCCTCGACCCAGCGGCCACCCACCCCCTCTGCCCCCGCGGAGGAGGGTTCCGCACGCGCCCCCCCCCCTATGAGCGGCCGCGCCGTCCTCGAGCCCCCCCCGGCCCGAGCGGAGCGAGACCCGTGTGTAGGAAGCCCGGCGTTGTCGCGGTTCTCCTTCCAAGGGCGCTTACCTGGTTGATCCTGCCAGTAGCATATGCTTGTCTCAAAGATTAAGCCATGCAGGTCTAAGTGCACACGGTCGGTACAGTGAAACTGCGAATGGCTCATTAAATCAGTTATGGTTCCTTTGATCGCTCCACCCGCTACTTGGATAACTGTGGCAATTCCAGAGCTAATACATGCAAACGAGCGCCGACCCGGCTCCCCCCGGGGGGTCGGGGACGCGTGCATTTATCAGATCCAAAACCCATCCGGGGTCGGCTTCGGCCGCCCCGGCCGCTTTGGTGACTCTAGATAACCTCGGGCCGATCGCGCGCCCTCCGCGGCGGCGACGACTCATTCGAATGTCTGCCCTATCAACTTTCGATGGTACATTCGGCGCCTACCATGGTGACCACGGGTAACGGGGAATCAGGGTTCGATTCCGGAGAGGGAGCCTGAGAAACGGCTACCACATCCAAGGAAGGCAGCAGGCGCGCAAATTACCCATTTCCGACACGGAGAGGTAGTGACGAAAAATAACAATACAGGTCTCTTTCGAGGCCCTGTAATTGGAATGAGCGTATCCTAAACCCATGGGCGAGGACCCATTGGAGGGCAAGTCTGGTGCCAGCAGCCGCGGTAATTCCAGCTCCAATAGCGTATACTAAAGTTGCTGCAGTTAAAAAGCTCGTAGTTGGATCTCGGGAGCGGGCCGGCGGTCCGCCGCGAGGCGAGCCACCGCCTGTCCCGGACCCCTGCCTCACGGCGCCCCCCGGATGCCCTTAACTGGGTGTCCGGTCCTCGGGGCCCGAAGCGTTTACTTTGAAAAAATTAGAGTGTTCAAAGCAGGCCGCCCGTCGCCGCTGAATACCGCAGCTAGGAATAATGGAATAGGACTCCGGTTCTATTTTGTGGGTTTCTGGAACCCGGGGCCATGATTGAGAGGGACGGCCGGGGGCATTCGTATTGCGCCGCTAGAGGTGAAATTCTTGGACCGGCGCAAGACGGACGAGAGCGAAAGCATTTGCCAAGAATGTTTTCATTAATCAAGAACGAAAGTCGGAGGTTCGAAGACGATCAGATACCGTCGTAGTTCCGACCGTAAACGATGCCGACCCGCGATCCGGCGGCGTTATTCCCATGACCCGCCGGGCAGCGTGCGGGAAACCACGAGTCTTTGGGTTCCGGGGGGAGTATGGTTGCAAAGCTGAAACTTAAAGGAATTGACGGAAGGGCACCACCAGGAGTGGAGCCTGCGGCTTAATTTGACTCAACACGGGAAAGCTCACCCGGCCCGGACACGGAAAGGATTGACAGATTGATAGCTCTTTCTCGATTCTGTGGGTGGTGGTGCATGGCCGTTCTTAGTTGGTGGAGCGATTTGTCTGGTTCATTCCGATAACGAACGAGACTCCGGCATGCTAACTAGTTACGCGGCCCCGAGCGGTCGGCGTCCAACTTCTTAGAGGGACAAGTGGCGTTCAGCCACGCGAGATGGAGCAATAACAGGTCTGTGATGCCCTTAGATGTCCGGGGCTGCACGCGCGCCACAATGGGCGGATCAGCGTGTGCCTACCCTGCGCCGAGAGGCGCGGGTAACCCGCTGAACCCCG
>NW_028296447.1:50000-60000 GCF_964197995.2 Scardinius erythrophthalmus
ACCATGCCGAGTTGGGGCTCCATACACCAGGGGTGGGGGGGCCCTATGGTACTCCCCCCAGGCCCGGAGTATGGAGCTCCAACTCGGCTTACTTTCGGAGATGCGGGAGTAACTTTGACTCTCTTAAGGTAGAGATCTCAGTGATGAAGCCGAGTTGGGGCTCCAAACTCTGGGCACAAGGGGGTCCCCTGGGGGTCCCCCCACGCCCAGAGTATGGAGCCCCAACTCGGCTTACTTGTCGAGTTACGTCCGGTCAAAGTTGAAACTTCAAGCGGGTATATCTCTGGAACCGATCCGAGTTGGGGCTCCATACTCTGGTCGCTGGGGGGTCTCCTCGAGCACCCCCCACGCCCAGAGTATGGAGCCCCAACTCGGCTTACTTTTCGAGTTACGTCCGGTCAAAGTTGAAACTTCAAGCGGGTATATCTCTGGAACCGATCCGAGTTGGGGCTCCATACACCAGGGGTGGGGGGGGCCCTACGGTGCTCCCCCCACGCCCGGAGTATGGAGCCCCAACTCGGCTTACTCTCGGAGATACGCCCGGTCAAAGCTGGACAGGAAGTGACCGTATCTCGGCCGCCGAGCCGAGTTGGGGCTCCGTACACCAGGGGTGGGGGGGGCCCTACGGTGCTCCCCCCACGCCCGGAGTATGGAGCCCCAACTCGGCTTACTCTCGGAGATACGCCCGGTCAAAGCTGGACAGGAAGTGGCCGTATCTCGGGACCGGAAGGTCCCCGGAGCTCGGGACGGCGGGAGGAGTAGGGTGCCCTCGGGGCCCCCCAGCACCCGCCGTCTCGAGCCGCTGGGACCTTCGGTTCCCGAGATAGGCCCGGTTACGCGCAAGGGACTTTTGGACAAAACGGCCCGTATCTCGGGAAGGGGAGGTCCCAGCGCCTCGCCCTTTCGGGTGTCGGGGGGTCCCTCGGGCATCTCTCGGACCCCGCCTCCCCGAGCCCCTGGGGCCTTTCCTTCCGACGCGCGCGCCGTCCTGTCGGGCCCCGTTTCTCCGGGACCCGGGGGCCCCGGAGCTCGGGGTCGGGCTCCTTGGAAGGGGCCCGCCGAGACCCTACTCTGACCCGAGTTTGGCGTCGATAGGACCCACCTTCCCCGAGTCACGGCCGTTCAAAGTCCGGGCCCCTTCTCTGCTCCCGAGTCCAAAACCCGCAGTGGGTCGGGCCCCAGGGGCTCTGGTGGCACGCCGAGGAAGGTTCGTCGTTCTGGGGACACGGTCAGGGAGCGGGCGGGACTAACCGGGACTCTCTTAAGGTAGCGGCTGAGCGGAGAACTGAGCGAATGAGGGAAAACTTCGCGAACATCTCGAAAAGCGCCCTGCGAAAAAATCTCAAACCCGGGTCGATCGTAGGTCTCGAGGGGACCTATCCAACGGGCCCACCCCCGTCCCCGAGGGCCCCGGGGTCGGGGAGCTACGGCCGGTCAAAGGCGCAGCTTTTTCGGCTCGTATCTCGGGAGCCCCTCGCTCAATCTTCCCCAAACCACCAGCCGATCGTAGGGCTGCACGGGGCCTTTCGAATGAGCCCACCCACGAGCTGAAACTCGCCGTGGCCCCGGAGATATAACCGTTCAAAGTCGGGGGGCCCCCCGCGAGCGGCGATCCGGCAGGGGGCGTCCCCGGGGCCCGCCACTCTCCCCTTCGAGCAAGGGCCCCCCTGGGACCACCTCACCCGAATTTGAGCTCTCTGGGTCTTCGCGTCGCCGAGATACGGGCGTTTTTCCTCCCATTGGCCGTGATGTCATCGGCCCCGCCTTTTTGGAGCGCGCCCGGTGGTTTTCGGCTCATATCTCCGCGAAAACTCCACCAAAACGGACCAAACCGGTACCGTTCTTTTCGTCTCGACCAGACGCTTCCGAAGAGCCCGGTGCCCGCCGGATCCGTTGAGTTTTCGCCGAGATATTTGCGTTTTTCGCCTTCGCGGCGCTGTATCTCGGGCCCCCGGGGGCCCCCGAGGCCGTGGCCGGGCTCTTTGGAAAGGTCTCGTCCCGTTCTACAAACGATAAAAAATTGGCGTCGATAGGACCCACCTCGGCCGAGTTACGGCCGTTTGAATCCGTTTGCAGTGGGTTACCGTCCATCAAAACTGCGTGCGCTCTAAGGTGGGCAACCAGGCCCGACCAGAGCGCTCCATACCCGGCTTGGAGCGCCTAGCCCCGCGGTCCTGGTGGGCCTGCTGGTGCAAAGGGTGTCCTGCAAGGGAGCATTTGGGGTCTGGGAGAAACGGGGTGACCGCTTCTCCCGGGGAGTCCGGCGGCCGGCTCTGGGGGGTCCTGGAGCCGATCCTCGCTCCCCAAAACCTAAGTCCCAAATGTTGCAGTGCACTCTGAGCTCCAGGCACCCGGGAGCTCTTCGGCCAACCCAGGGAGGGTGTTTTGACCCCGGTCAGACGCAGCTCAGCCCCGCCACCCCTGGGGCTCTAGCTGGAGCCGAGACGGTCCTAAAACGGACCTTCGGGCCTGTATGGGAGAGGAGAGTGGTGGTGGTGGGACACCCCCCCCCCGGTCCCAATCTGAGTGACTCTGTCTGGGGACGGAAAACAGAGCGAGCTGGGCGCCCGGAGCTCTGGAAGTCCTGGAGGGAGAGGGCCTCCAGGACCAGTCCAAGCCCAGCCGGGGGCCCACTCTGGCTGGGGACGGGAAACAGAGCGAGCTGGGCGCCCGGAGCTCTGGAAGTCCTGGAGGGAGAGGGCCTCCAGGACCAGTCCAAGCCCAGCCGGGGGCCCACTGTGGCTGGGGACGGAAAACAGAGCGAGCTGGGCGCCCGGAGCTCTGGAAGTCCTGGAGGGAGAGGGCCTCCAGGACCAGTCCAAGCCCAGCCGGGGGGCCCACTCTGGCTGGGGAGGGCGGCCGCGGAAGGCCCTAGGATGGATCACTGGGAATCTTGAGCACCAGGACACCTTTCAAGGCAGTGACCCTAGCCCAGGGAGGGTGCACTCTGGCTGGGGAGAGTGAGTTCAATCTCCACCGTTGTGGTGGAGCTGTGGATATTTTGGGGAAAAAATATGACAAAGTCCATAAACGTGAGGTGGGTTCAGGGCCCCATGCCCTCAGACCTCCCTGGCCAGCCCAGGGAGGGTGCCTCCGTCCCGGGCACAGACAGGTCGGTGGGCCTACAGCCTGGAGCTCCGCCTGGAGCTAAGTCGGTCCTAAAACGGACCTTCGGGCCTGTACGGAGGAGGGGAGTGCGGTGAAGGTGAACCCCCCCTCATCAGACCGTGGTGAGCCCCGCTCAGAGTCCGCTCTGGGTGGGTATAAACTCCAGCTTACGCCACGCGCGCTGGAAGTCCTGGAGGGAGAGGGCCTGCAGGACCGTTCCAAGCCCAGACAGGGGCCACTCTGGCTGGGGATGATATCCAGATCGAGCCGAGCGCGGTGGAGCTCTGGAAGTCCTGGAGGGAGAGGGCCTCCAGGACCATTCCAAGCCCTGCCAGGGAGGGTGCGCTCTGGCTGTGGAGTGAGTTCAAACTCCGCCGTGGTGGAGCTCTGAAAAGCATGAAACCTCCAGGGGAAAAAAAGATGGGGGGGTTGATTCCCTGAAAAGTGCATCCCAGGCATGGCGCACCTCTCCTGGGCACGAATAAAGCCCAAAGCCCATGGAGAAAGTGTCTCTGGTGCCGAAATGACAAAGTCCAAAAACCTGCAGTGGGTTCAAACCTCCAGGGCCTTCAAGTCAGTGACCCAAGCCAGGGAGGGTGCGCTCTGGCTGGGGGAGTGAGTTCAGCCTCCGCCGTGGTGGAGCTCTGAAAAGCGTGAAACCTCCAGGAAAAAAAAAAAAAGAGATGGGGGGGGGGGGGGGGTTGATTCCCTGAAAAGTGCATCCCAGGCATGGCGCACCTCTCCTGGGCACGAATAAAGCCCAAAGCCCACGGGGGAAGTGACTCTGGTGCCGAAATGACAAAGTCCAAAAACTTGCAGTGGGTTCAAACCTCCATGCTCTCAGACCTCCCTGGCCGGCCCAGGGAGGGCGGCCCGTCCTGGGCCAGAGTCAGATTTTACCGTCACCCCTGGAGCTCAGTCTGGAGCGAAGACGGTCCTAATACGGACCTTCGGGCATGTATGGAGGAGGGTGGAGCAGCCTTCCTGGGCACGAATAAAGCCCATGGAGAAAGTGACTCTGGTGCCGAAATGACAAAGTCCAAAAACTTGCAGTGGGTTCAAACCTCCATGCTCTCAGACCTCCCTGGCCGGCCCAGGGAGGGCAGCCCGTCCTGGGCCAGAGTCAGATTTGACCGCCACCCCTGGAGCTCCGTCTGGAGCGAAGACGGTCCTAAAACGGACCTTCGGGCATGTATGGAGGAGGGTGGAGCAGCCTTCCTGGGCACGAATAAAGCCCAAAGCCCATGGAGAAAGTGACTCTGGTGCCGAAATGACAAAGTCCAAAAACTTGCAGTGGGTTCAAACCTCCAGGGCCTTCAAGGCAGTGACCCAAGCCAGGGAGGGTGCGCTCTGGCTGGGGAGTGAGTTCAGCCTCCGCCGTGGTGGAGCGCTGAAAAGCATGAAACTTCCAGGAAAAAAAAGATGGGGGGGGTTGATTCCCTGAAAAGTGCATCCCAGGCATGGCGCACCTCTCCTGGGCACGAATAAAGCCCAAAGCCCATGGAGAAAGTGACTCTGGTGCCGAAATGACAAAGTCCAAAAACTTGCAGTGGGTTCAAACCTCCATGCTCTCAGACCTCCCTGGCCGGCCCAGGGAGGGCGGCCCGTCCTGGGCCAGAGTCAGATTTTACCGTCACCCCTGGAGCTCAGTCTGGAGCGAAGACGGTCCTAAAACGGACCTTCGGGCATGTATGGAGGAGGGTGGAGCAGCCTTCCTGGGCACGAATAAAGCCCAAAGCCCATGGAGAAAGTGACTCTGGTGCCGAAATGACAAAGTCCAAAAACTTGCAGTGGGTTCAAACCTCCAGGGCCTTCAAGGCAGTGACCCAAGCCAGGGAGGGTGCGCTCTGGCTGGGGAGTGAGTTCAGCCTCCGCCGTGGTGGAGCGCTGAAAAGCATGAAACTTCCAGGAAAAAAAAGATGGGGGGGTTGATTCCCTGAAAAGTGCATCCCAGGCATGGCGCACCTCTCCTGGGCACGAATAAAGCCCAAAGCCCATGGAGAAAGTGACTCTGGTGCCGAAATGACAAAGTCCAAAAACTTGCAGTGGGTTCAAACCTCCATGCTCTCAGACCTCCCTGGCCGGCCCAGGGAGGGCGGCCCGTCCTGGGCCAGAGTCAGATTTTACCGTCAGTCACCCCTGGAGCTCAGTCTGGAGCGAAGACGGTCCTAAAACGGACCTTCGGGCATGTATGGAGGAGGGTGGAGCAGCCTTCCTGGGCACGAATAAAGCCCATGGAGAAAGTGACTCTGGTGCCGAAATGACAAAGTCCAAAAACTTGCAGTGGGTTCAAACCTCCATGCTCTCAGACCTCCCTGGCCGGCCCAGGGAGGGCAGCCCGTCCTGGGCCAGAGTCAGATTTGACCGCCACCCCTGGAGCTCCGTCTGGAGCGAAGACGGTCCTAAAACGGACCTTCGGGCATGTATGGAGGAGGGTGGAGCAGCCTTCCTGGGCACGAATAAAGCCCAAAGCCCATGGAGAAAGTGACTCTGGTGCCGAAATGACAAAGTCCAAAAACTTGCAGTGGGTTCAAACCTCCAGGGCCTTCAAGGCAGTGACCCAAGCCAGGGAGGGTGCGCTCTGGCTGGGGAGTGAGTTCAGCCTCCGCCGTGGTGGAGCGCTGAAAAGCATGAAACCTCCAGGAAAAAAAAGATGGGGGGGTTGATTCCCTGAAAAGTGCATCCCAGGCGGCGCACCTCTCCTGGGCACGAATAAAGCCCAAAGCCCACGGGGAAAGTGACTCTGGTGCCGAAATGACAAAGTCCAAAAATGTTGCGGTGGACACAAAGCTCCGTGCTCTCAGACCTCCCTGGCCGGCCCAGGGAGGGTGGCCCGTCCTGGGTCAGAGTCAGATTTCCCCGCCACCCCCGGAGCTCCGTCTGGAGCAAAGACGGTCATGAAACAGACCTTCGGGCCTATATGGAGGAGGGGAGTGCGGCCCTCATCAGACCGTCGTGAGTCCCACTCAGAGTTGCCCTGGTCGGGTATAAAGTCCAGATTACAGATCTCTGGAAGTCCTGTAGTTGGAGAGGGCCTCCAGGAGAGAGTCGGCCGGCCAGCCCAGGCAGGGGGCTCTCTGGCTGGGGAAGAGAAGAGACTTTGGTCTCTGGCAGTACGAAACCTCCAGGAAATGACAGGCCGGTTTTCCGAAAAGCTCTTCCCAGGCAGGGTGCAGCCTCCCTGGGAAACGAATCGTGCTCAAACGACCCCCCCCCCCCCCATTGAGTCAAAATGTGAAGAAACGACCAAGTCCGTAAACGTGAGGCGGGTTCAGAGCTCCGTGCTCTCAGACCTCCCTGGCCAGCCCGTGGAGGGTGCCTCGGTCCCGGTCACAGACAGTTCGGCGCGCGCCTACCGGAGCTCCGCCTGGGGCTGAGTCGGTCCTAAAACGGACCTTCGGGCCTTTGTGGAGGAGGGAAAGAGCAGGTTGGAGGCACACACCCGACCGCCCTCATCAGACCGTCGTGAGTCCCACTCAGAGTTGCCCTGGTCGGGTATAAAGTCCAGATTACAGATCTCTGGAAGTCCTGTAGTTGGAGAGGGCCTCCAGGAGAGAGTCGGCCGGCCAGCCCAGGCAGGGGGCTCTCTGGCTGGGGAAGAGAAGAGACTTTGGTCTCTGGCAGTACGAAACCTCCAGGAAATGACAGGCCGGTTTTCCGAAAAGCCCTTCCCAGGCAGGGTGCAGCCTCCCTGGGAAACGAATCGTGCTCAAACGACCCCCCCATTGAGTCAAAATGTGAAGAAACGACCAAGTCCGTAAACGTGAGGCGGGTTCAGAGCTCCGTGCTCTCAGACCTCCCTGGCCAGCCCGGGGAGGGTGCCTCGGTCCCGGTCACAGACAGTTCGGCGCGCGCCTACCGGAGCCCCGCCTGGGGCTGAGTCGGTCCTAAAACGGACCTTCGGGGTCTCGAGGAGGAGGGGGACAACGGACACTGAACAGAGAGCCACGGTGGTCAGACCGGGTAGGGAAACGTCCTGACTCAGCCCAGAGAAGTTGCACTTGGTTGCGGGCGAGAGACTTACAGTAAACGCGGGTCTGGTTTGGACACCCAGACCCCCCCCCCCCCCCCCCTCGGTGCCAGGGGCGTGCATACCGGTTCAACGTGTGCTGTCCCGGGCGATCTAGGGGTGAAAGACACCGGTGACAAGGTAACGGAAAACGGGCGCCTCCGGGTTGCCCGGGGCCCGGAGGAGCGCACCCTCTCCTTCGGGCCGTCACGTCACGGGGGGTGCCTGGTCGATTGGAGCTTCGGACGCGCCAGGGGACGGCCCCTGCCCGGTCGAGAGACCGCTATGGGCAGCTTGCTCCTCCCCGATTTGCGCGTCGACTCTAGACGCGGCCTCCCCCCGGGGAAAGCAGGCCGCCTCGAACCTCGGGAGACTCAGCTGGCCCGTCTGGAAAAACGGATGTCCGCAGCAGGGGCGGCCACGCGGGTGCGTCGGGAGGCTTGGACGGTTGGTGGGGTTTCCTTGGGGGCCCCCACCCCGCCAGCACGTCTTGGAGCCCAACTTCGCCCTGCGCCTCCCTCGCTTTGAAAGCACCCTTCCCGGTTACGGCCTCGATCCAGAGGCCCCCTCCTTCCACCCAGACGGGAGGGTTCCTCACGCGCGCCCTATGAGCGGCCGTGCCGCCTCGAGCCCCAGGCCCGAGCGGAGCGAGACCCGCGTGTAGGAAGCCAGCGCGTGGCGGTTCGCTCGCTCGCTCGCTCGCTCGTCCGGGTGCTCCCCTCGGTCGATCCCCGAGGTAAATCAACCATATGCTTGTCGAACGGTCGGTCTTGGGTAAATGGCGAAACGAATCCAGGGGCTTGAGACACCCCTGGAGAAAGGGCGGTGGAGCAAAGATACGGACAGAGTCCCACACGCTGCGGTTCAACCAGATTCCCACGAACACTCGACTCCTCTGGCTGGTGACCAGGGAGGGCGCCTCGGTGTCGGGCACGAGCGAATCCGTCCGCCGTGACGGAGCTCCCGTCGGAGCAAAGACGGTCCTGAAACGGACCTTGGGGGTGTTGTCGAGGAGAAGAAGGGGACACACGCTCCGCTCGGACAAGGTGAGAGGGGAAAGAAAGAAAGAAAGAAAGAAAGAAAGAAAGAAAGAAAGAAAGAAAGAAAGAAAGAAAGAAACAAACAAACAAACAAACAAACAAACGGGTGCCTCCGGGTCCCCTCGGTTCGGTTCGCTACATCCTGGGGAGGATGCCTTGTCTGGGGCGGTGAGCGGCGCCGAAGGCGCCCTGGAGGAAAAAGTCCACCTCCGAAAAACGGACAGAGTCCGAAACGATGGGGTCCAGCCAGATTCCCACAAAAACGCGTCTCCCTGGCTGGCGACCAGGGAGGGCGCCTCGGTGTCGGGCACGATCGAATCCGTCCGCCGTGACGGAGCTCCCGTCGGAGCAAAGACGGTCCTAAAACGGACCTTGGGGGTTTTGTCGAGGAGGGGACAAACGCTCCGCTCGGACAAGGTGAGAGGAAGAAAAACGGGTGCCTCCGGGTTCCCTCGGTTCGGTTTCCTACATCCTGGCTTCCCTGGAGGAAAGTCCACCTCCGAAAAAAAAAAAAAAAAACGGACAGAGTCCAGAAATGTGCATTCCAACGAGATCCCCACGGGGACCCGCCTCCCTGGCCGGCACCCAGGGAGGGCGCCTCAGACTCGGGCGCGGCCGAATCCGGCGGTGCGATGGAGCTCACGTCGGAGCAAAGACGGTCCTAAAACGGACCTTCGGGGTTTTGTCGAGAAGGGGACAACCGCCCCGCTCGGACAAGGTAACGGACTTCCGTAGAACAGGCGCCTCCGGGTTGCCTGGGGCCCGGAGGAGCGCACCCCCTCCTCCGGGCCGTCACTTAGGGGTTGCCTGGTCGATTGGAACTTCGGACGCGCCTGGGGACGGCCCCTGCCCGGTCGAGAGACCGCTATGGGCAGCTTGCTCCTCCCCGACTTGCGCGTCGACTCTAGACGCGGCCTCCCTCCGGGGAAAGCAGGCCGCGTCGACCTCGGGAGACTCAGATGGCCCGTCTGAAACGAATGTCCGCCACGGCGGCGGAGGACGTGGGCGCGTGGGAAGGTTCGGACGGTGGGGGACGCAAACCCCCTCCAGTCTTAGAGCCGACCTTCGCCCCGCGCCTCCCCGCTCGAAAAGCACCCTTCCCGGTTACGGCCTCGACCCAGCGGCCACCCACCCCCTCTGCCCCCGCGGAGGAGGGTTCCGCACGCGCCCCCCCCCCTATGAGCGGCCGCGCCGTCCTCGAGCCCCCCCCGGCCCGAGCGGAGCGAGACCCGTGTGTAGGAAGCCCGGCGTTGTCGCGGTTCTCCTTCCAAGGGCGCTTACCTGGTTGATCCTGCCAGTAGCATATGCTTGTCTCAAAGATTAAGCCATGCAGGTCTAAGTGCACACGGTCGGTACAGTGAAACTGCGAATGGCTCATTAAATCAGTTATGGTTCCTTTGATCGCTCCACCCGCTACTTGGATAACTGTGGCAATTCCAGAGCTAATACATGCAAACGAGCGCCGACCCGGCTCCCCCCGGGGGGTCGGGGACGCGTGCATTTATCAGATCCAAAACCCATCCGGGGTCGGCTTCGGCCGCCCCGGCCGCTTTGGTGACTCTAGATAACCTCGGGCCGATCGCGCGCCCTCCGCGGCGGCGACGACTCATTCGAATGTCTGCCCTATCAACTTTCGATGGTACATTCGGCGCCTACCATGGTGACCACGGGTAACGGGGAATCAGGGTTCGATTCCGGAGAGGGAGCCTGAGAAACGGCTACCACATCCAAGGAAGGCAGCAGGCGCGCAAATTACCCATTTCCGACACGGAGAGGTAGTGACGAAAAATAACAATACAGGTCTCTTTCGAGGCCCTGTAATTGGAATGAGCGTATCCTAAAC
>NW_028296447.1:67500-77500 GCF_964197995.2 Scardinius erythrophthalmus
GGGTTAGGTAGGGTGAAGCAGAGTGTGTGTGTGTGTGTGTGTGTGTGTGTGTGTGTGTGTGTGTGTGTGTGTGTGTGTGTGTGTGTGTGTGTGTGTGTGTGTGTGTGTGTATATAGCGGGTATATCTCTGGAACCAATCCGAGTTGGGGCTCCATACTCTGGGCACATGGGGGTCCCCTCGGGGTCCCCCCACGCCCAGAGTACAGAGCCCCAACTCTGCTTTTTTTTTTTTTTTTGAGAGTGACACCCGGTCAAAGTTGAAACTTCAAGCGGGTGTATCTCTGGGACCATGCCGAGTTGGGGCCCCATACTCTGGGCACATGGGGGTCCCCTCGGGGTACCCCCACGCCCAGAGCATGGAGCCCCAACTCGGCTTATTTTTCGAGTTACGTCCGGTCAAAGTTGAAACTTCAAGCGGGTATATCTCTGGAACCGATCCGAGTTGGGGCTCCATACTCTGGTCACTGGGGGGTCTCCTCGAGCACCCCCCACGCCCAGAGTATGGAGCCCCAACTCGGCTTACTTTTCGAGTTACGTCCGGTCAAAGTTGAAACTTCAAGCGGGTATATCTCTGGAACCAATCCGAGTTGGGGCTCCATACTCTGGGCACATGGGGGTCCCCTCGGGGTCCCCCCACGCCCAGAGTACAGAGCCCCAACTCTGCTTTTTTTTTTTTTTTTTTGAGAGTGACACCCGGTCAAAGTTGAAACTTCAAGCGGGTGTATCTCTGGGACCATGCCGAGTTGGGGCCCCATACTCTGGGCACATGGGGGTCCCCTCGGGGTACCCCCACGCCCAGAGCATGGAGCCCCAACTCGGCTTATTTTTCGAGTTACGTCCGGTCAAAGTTGAAACTTCAAGCAGGTATATCTCTGGGACCATGCCGAGTTGGGGCCCCATACTCTGGGCACATGGGGGTTCCCTGGGGGTCCCCCCACGCCCAGAGTATGGAGCCCCAACTCGGCTTATTTTTCGAGTTACCTCCGGTCAAAGTTGAAACTTCAAGCGGGTATATATCTGGGACCATGCCGAGTTGGGGCTCCATACACCAGGGGTGGGGGGGCCCTATGGTACTCCCCCCAGGCCCGGAGTATGGAGCTCCAACTCGGCTTACTTTCGGAGATGCGGGAGTAACTTTGACTCTCTTAAGGTAGAGATCTCAGTGATGAAGCCGAGTTGGGGCTCCAAACTCTGGGCACAAGGGGGTCCCCTGGGGGTCCCCCCACGCCCAGAGTATGGAGCCCCAACTCGGCTTACTTGTCGAGTTACGTCCGGTCAAAGTTGAAACTTCAAGCGGGTATATCTCTGGAACCGATCCGAGTTGGGGCTCCATACTCTGGTCGCTGGGGGGTCTCCTCGAGCACCCCCCACGCCCAGAGTATGGAGCCCCAACTCGGCTTACTTTTCGAGTTACGTCCGGTCAAAGTTGAAACTTCAAGCGGGTATATCTCTGGAACCGATCCGAGTTGGGGCTCCATACACCAGGGGTGGGGGGGGCCCTACGGTGCTCCCCCCACGCCCGGAGTATGGAGCCCCAACTCGGCTTACTCTCGGAGATACGCCCGGTCAAAGCTGGACAGGAAGTGACCGTATCTCGGCCGCCGAGCCGAGTTGGGGCTCCGTACACCAGGGGTGGGGGGGGCCCTACGGTGCTCCCCCCACGCCCGGAGTATGGAGCCCCAACTCGGCTTACTCTCGGAGATACGCCCGGTCAAAGCTGGACAGGAAGTGGCCGTATCTCGGGACCGGAAGGTCCCCGGAGCTCGGGACGGCGGGAGGAGTAGGGTGCCCTCGGGGCCCCCCAGCACCCGCCGTCTCGAGCCGCTGGGACCTTCGGTTCCCGAGATAGGCCCGGTTACGCGCAAGGGACTTTTGGACAAAACGGCCCGTATCTCGGGAAGGGGAGGTCCCAGCGCCTCGCCCTTTCGGGTGTCGGGGGGTCCCTCGGGCATCTCTCGGACCCCGCCTCCCCGAGCCCCTGGGGCCTTTCCTTCCGACGCGCGCGCCGTCCTGTCGGGCCCCGTTTCTCCGGGACCCGGGGGCCCCGGAGCTCGGGGTCGGGCTCCTTGGAAGGGGCCCGCCGAGACCCTACTCTGACCCGAGTTTGGCGTCGATAGGACCCACCTTCCCCGAGTCACGGCCGTTCAAAGTCCGGGCCCCTTCTCTGCTCCCGAGTCCAAAACCCGCAGTGGGTCGGGCCCCAGGGGCTCTGGTGGCACGCCGAGGAAGGTTCGTCGTTCTGGGGACACGGTCAGGGAGCGGGCGGGACTAACCGGGACTCTCTTAAGGTAGCGGCTGAGCGGAGAACTGAGCGAATGAGGGGAAAACTTCGCGAACATCTCGAAAAGCGCCCTGCGAAAAAATCTCAAACCCGGGTCGATCGTAGGTCTCGAGGGGACCTATCCAACGGGCCCACCCCCGTCCCCGAGGGCCCCGGGGTCGGGGAGCTACGGCCGGTCAAAGGCGCAGCTTTTTCGGCTCGTATCTCGGGAGCCCCTCGCTCAATCTTCCCCAAACCACCAGCCGATCGTAGGGCTGCACGGGGCCTTTCGAATGAGCCCACCCACGAGCTGAAACTCGCCGTGGCCCCGGAGATATAACCGTTCAAAGTCGGGGGGCCCCCCGCGAGCGGCGATCCGGCAGGGGGCGTCCCCGGGGCCCGCCACTCTCCCCTTCGAGCAAGGGCCCCCCTGGGACCACCTCACCCGAATTTGAGCTCTCTGGGTCTTCGCGTCGCCGAGATACGGGCGTTTTTCCTCCCATTGGCCGTGATGTCATCGGCCCCGCCTTTTTGGAGCGCGCCCGGTGGTTTTCGGCTCATATCTCCGCGAAAACTCCACCAAAACGGACCAAACCGGTACCGTTCTTTTCGTCTCGACCAGACGCTTCCGAAGAGCCCGGTGCCCGCCGGATCCGTTGAGTTTTCGCCGAGATATTTGCGTTTTTCGCCTTCGCGGCGCTGTATCTCGGGCCCCCGGGGGCCCCCGAGGCCGTGGCCGGGCTCTTTGGAAAGGTCTCGTCCCGTTCTACAAACGATAAAAAATTGGCGTCGATAGGACCCACCTCGGCCGAGTTACGGCCGTTTGAATCCGTTTGCAGTGGGTTACCGTCCATCAAAACTGCGTGCGCTCTAAGGTGGGCAACCAGGCCCGACCAGAGCGCTCCATACCCGGCTTGGAGCGCCTAGCCCCGCGGTCCTGGTGGGCCTGCTGGTGCAAAGGGTGTCCTGCAAGGGAGCATTTGGGGTCTGGGAGAAACGGGGTGACCGCTTCTCCCGGGGAGTCCGGCGGCCGGCTCTGGGGGGTCCTGGAGCCGATCCTCGCTCCCCAAAACCTAAGTCCCAAATGTTGCAGTGCACTCTGAGCTCCAGGCACCCGGGAGCTCTTCGGCCAACCCAGGGAGGGTGTTTTGACCCCGGTCAGACGCAGCTCAGCCCCGCCACCCCTGGGGCTCTAGCTGGAGCCGAGACGGTCCTAAAACGGACCTTCGGGCCTGTATGGGAGAGGAGAGTGGTGGTGGTGGGACACCCCCCCCCCGGTCCCAATCTGAGTGACTCTGTCTGGGGACGGAAAACAGAGCGAGCTGGGCGCCCGGAGCTCTGGAAGTCCTGGAGGGAGAGGGCCTCCAGGACCAGTCCAAGCCCAGCCGGGGGCCCACTCTGGCTGGGGACGGGAAACAGAGCGAGCTGGGCGCCCGGAGCTCTGGAAGTCCTGGAGGGAGAGGGCCTCCAGGACCAGTCCAAGCCCAGCCGGGGGCCCACTGTGGCTGGGGACGGAAAACAGAGCGAGCTGGGCGCCCGGAGCTCTGGAAGTCCTGGAGGGAGAGGGCCTCCAGGACCAGTCCAAGCCCAGCCGGGGGGCCCACTCTGGCTGGGGAGGGCGGCCGCGGAAGGCCCTAGGATGGATCACTGGGAATCTTGAGCACCAGGACACCTTTCAAGGCAGTGACCCTAGCCCAGGGAGGGTGCACTCTGGCTGGGGAGAGTGAGTTCAATCTCCACCGTTGTGGTGGAGCTGTGGATATTTTGGGGAAAAAATATGACAAAGTCCATAAACGTGAGGTGGGTTCAGGGCCCCATGCCCTCAGACCTCCCTGGCCAGCCCAGGGAGGGTGCCTCCGTCCCGGGCACAGACAGGTCGGTGGGCCTACAGCCTGGAGCTCCGCCTGGAGCTAAGTCGGTCCTAAAACGGACCTTCGGGCCTGTACGGAGGAGGGGAGTGCGGTGAAGGTGAACCCCCCCTCATCAGACCGTGGTGAGCCCCGCTCAGAGTCCGCTCTGGGTGGGTATAAACTCCAGCTTACGCCACGCGCGCTGGAAGTCCTGGAGGGAGAGGGCCTGCAGGACCGTTCCAAGCCCAGACAGGGGCCACTCTGGCTGGGGATGATATCCAGATCGAGCCGAGCGCGGTGGAGCTCTGGAAGTCCTGGAGGGAGAGGGCCTCCAGGACCATTCCAAGCCCTGCCAGGGAGGGTGCGCTCTGGCTGTGGAGTGAGTTCAAACTCCGCCGTGGTGGAGCTCTGAAAAGCATGAAACCTCCAGGGGAAAAAAAGATGGGGGGGTTGATTCCCTGAAAAGTGCATCCCAGGCATGGCGCACCTCTCCTGGGCACGAATAAAGCCCAAAGCCCATGGAGAAAGTGTCTCTGGTGCCGAAATGACAAAGTCCAAAAACCTGCAGTGGGTTCAAACCTCCAGGGCCTTCAAGTCAGTGACCCAAGCCAGGGAGGGTGCGCTCTGGCTGGGGGAGTGAGTTCAGCCTCCGCCGTGGTGGAGCTCTGAAAAGCGTGAAACCTCCAGGAAAAAAAAAAAAAGAGATGGGGGGGGGGGGGGGTTGATTCCCTGAAAAGTGCATCCCAGGCATGGCGCACCTCTCCTGGGCACGAATAAAGCCCAAAGCCCACGGGGGAAGTGACTCTGGTGCCGAAATGACAAAGTCCAAAAACTTGCAGTGGGTTCAAACCTCCATGCTCTCAGACCTCCCTGGCCGGCCCAGGGAGGGCGGCCCGTCCTGGGCCAGAGTCAGATTTTACCGTCACCCCTGGAGCTCAGTCTGGAGCGAAGACGGTCCTAATACGGACCTTCGGGCATGTATGGAGGAGGGTGGAGCAGCCTTCCTGGGCACGAATAAAGCCCATGGAGAAAGTGACTCTGGTGCCGAAATGACAAAGTCCAAAAACTTGCAGTGGGTTCAAACCTCCATGCTCTCAGACCTCCCTGGCCGGCCCAGGGAGGGCAGCCCGTCCTGGGCCAGAGTCAGATTTGACCGCCACCCCTGGAGCTCCGTCTGGAGCGAAGACGGTCCTAAAACGGACCTTCGGGCATGTATGGAGGAGGGTGGAGCAGCCTTCCTGGGCACGAATAAAGCCCAAAGCCCATGGAGAAAGTGACTCTGGTGCCGAAATGACAAAGTCCAAAAACTTGCAGTGGGTTCAAACCTCCAGGGCCTTCAAGGCAGTGACCCAAGCCAGGGAGGGTGCGCTCTGGCTGGGGAGTGAGTTCAGCCTCCGCCGTGGTGGAGCGCTGAAAAGCATGAAACTTCCAGGAAAAAAAAGATGGGGGGGTTGATTCCCTGAAAAGTGCATCCCAGGCATGGCGCACCTCTCCTGGGCACGAATAAAGCCCAAAGCCCATGGAGAAAGTGACTCTGGTGCCGAAATGACAAAGTCCAAAAACTTGCAGTGGGTTCAAACCTCCATGCTCTCAGACCTCCCTGGCCGGCCCAGGGAGGGCGGCCCGTCCTGGGCCAGAGTCAGATTTTACCGTCACCCCTGGAGCTCAGTCTGGAGCGAAGACGGTCCTAAAACGGACCTTCGGGCATGTATGGAGGAGGGTGGAGCAGCCTTCCTGGGCACGAATAAAGCCCATGGAGAAAGTGACTCTGGTGCCGAAATGACAAAGTCCAAAAACTTGCAGTGGGTTCAAACCTCCATGCTCTCAGACCTCCCTGGCCGGCCCAGGGAGGGCAGCCCGTCCTGGGCCAGAGTCAGATTTGACCGCCACCCCTGGAGCTCCGTCTGGAGCGAAGACGGTCCTAAAACGGACCTTCGGGCATGTATGGAGGAGGGTGGAGCAGCCTTCCTGGGCACGAATAAAGCCCAAAGCCCATGGAGAAAGTGACTCTGGTGCCGAAATGACAAAGTCCAAAAACTTGCAGTGGGTTCAAACCTCCAGGGCCTTCAAGGCAGTGACCCAAGCCAGGGAGGGTGCGCTCTGGCTGGGGAGTGAGTTCAGCCTCCGCCGTGGTGGAGCGCTGAAAAGCATGAAACCTCCAGGAAAAAAAAGATGGGGGGGTTGATTCCCTGAAAAGTGCATCCCAGGCATGGCGCACCTCTCCTGGGCACGAATAAAGCCCAAAGCCCACGGGGAAAGTGACTCTGGTGCCGAAATGACAAAGTCCAAAAATGTTGCGGTGGACACAAAGCTCCGTGCTCTCAGACCTCCCTGGCCGGCCCAGGGAGGGTGGCCCGTCCTGGGTCAGAGTCAGATTTCCCCGCCACCCCCGGAGCTCCGTCTGGAGCAAAGACGGTCATGAAACAGACCTTCGGGCCTATATGGAGGAGGGGAGTGCGGCCCTCATCAGACCGTCGTGAGTCCCACTCAGAGTTGCCCTGGTCGGGTATAAAGTCCAGATTACAGATCTCTGGAAGTCCTGTAGTTGGAGAGGGCCTCCAGGAGAGAGTCGGCCGGCCAGCCCAGGCAGGGGGCTCTCTGGCTGGGGAAGAGAAGAGACTTTGGTCTCTGGCAGTACGAAACCTCCAGGAAATGACAGGCCGGTTTTCCGAAAAGCTCTTCCCAGGCAGGGTGCAGCCTCCCTGGGAAACGAATCGTGCTCAAACGACCCCCCCCCCCCCCATTGAGTCAAAATGTGAAGAAACGACCAAGTCCGTAAACGTGAGGCGGGTTCAGAGCTCCGTGCTCTCAGACCTCCCTGGCCAGCCCGTGGAGGGTGCCTCGGTCCCGGTCACAGACAGTTCGGCGCGCGCCTACCGGAGCTCCGCCTGGGGCTGAGTCGGTCCTAAAACGGACCTTCGGGCCTTTGTGGAGGAGGGAAAGAGCAGGTTGGAGGCACACACCCGACCGCCCTCATCAGACCGTCGTGAGTCCCACTCAGAGTTGCCCTGGTCGGGTATAAAGTCCAGATTACAGATCTCTGGAAGTCCTGTAGTTGGAGAGGGCCTCCAGGAGAGAGTCGGCCGGCCAGCCCAGGCAGGGGGCTCTCTGGCTGGGGAAGAGAAGAGACTTTGGTCTCTGGCAGTACGAAACCTCCAGGAAATGACAGGCCGGTTTTCCGAAAAGCCCTTCCCAGGCAGGGTGCAGCCTCCCTGGGAAACGAATCGTGCTCAAACGACCCCCCCATTGAGTCAAAATGTGAAGAAACGACCAAGTCCGTAAACGTGAGGCGGGTTCAGAGCTCCGTGCTCTCAGACCTCCCTGGCCAGCCCGGGGAGGGTGCCTCGGTCCCGGTCACAGACAGTTCGGCGCGCGCCTACCGGAGCCCCGCCTGGGGCTGAGTCGGTCCTAAAACGGACCTTCGGGGTCTCGAGGAGGAGGGGGACAACGGACACTGAACAGAGAGCCACGGTGGTCAGACCGGGTAGGGAAACGTCCTGACTCAGCCCAGAGAAGTTGCACTTGGTTGCGGGCGAGAGACTTACAGTAAACGCGGGTCTGGTTTGGACACCCAGACCCCCCCCCCCCCCCCCTCGGTGCCAGGGGCGTGCATACCGGTTCAACGTGTGCTGTCCCGGGCGATCTAGGGGTGAAAGACACCGGTGACAAGGTAACGGAAAACGGGCGCCTCCGGGTTGCCCGGGGCCCGGAGGAGCGCACCCTCTCCTTCGGGCCGTCACGTCACGGGGGGTGCCTGGTCGATTGGAGCTTCGGACGCGCCAGGGGACGGCCCCTGCCCGGTCGAGAGACCGCTATGGGCAGCTTGCTCCTCCCCGATTTGCGCGTCGACTCTAGACGCGGCCTCCCCCCGGGGAAAGCAGGCCGCCTCGAACCTCGGGAGACTCAGCTGGCCCGTCTGGAAAAACGGATGTCCGCAGCAGGGGCGGCCACGCGGGTGCGTCGGGAGGCTTGGACGGTTGGTGGGGTTTCCTTGGGGGCCCCCACCCCGCCAGCACGTCTTGGAGCCCAACTTCGCCCTGCGCCTCCCTCGCTTTGAAAGCACCCTTCCCGGTTACGGCCTCGATCCAGAGGCCCCCTCCTTCCACCCAGACGGGAGGGTTCCTCACGCGCGCCCTATGAGCGGCCGTGCCGCCTCGAGCCCCAGGCCCGAGCGGAGCGAGACCCGCGTGTAGGAAGCCAGCGCGTGGCGGTTCGCTCGCTCGCTCGCTCGCTCGTCCGGGTGCTCCCCTCGGTCGATCCCCGAGGTAAATCAACCATATGCTTGTCGAACGGTCGGTCTTGGGTAAATGGCGAAACGAATCCAGGGGCTTGAGACACCCCTGGAGAAAGGGCGGTGGAGCAAAGATACGGACAGAGTCCCACACGCTGCGGTTCAACCAGATTCCCACGAACACTCGACTCCTCTGGCTGGTGACCAGGGAGGGCGCCTCGGTGTCGGGCACGAGCGAATCCGTCCGCCGTGACGGAGCTCCCGTCGGAGCAAAGACGGTCCTGAAACGGACCTTGGGGGTGTTGTCGAGGAGAAGAAGGGGACACACGCTCCGCTCGGACAAGGTGAGAGGGGAAAGAAAGAAAGAAAGAAAGAAAGAAAGAAAGAAAGAAAGAAAGAAAGAAAGAAACAAACAAACAAACAAACAAACAAACGGGTGCCTCCGGGTCCCCTCGGTTCGGTTCGCTACATCCTGGGGAGGATGCCTTGTCTGGGGCGGTGAGCGGCGCCGAAGGCGCCCTGGAGGAAAAAGTCCACCTCCGAAAAACGGACAGAGTCCGAAACGATGGGGTCCAGCCAGATTCCCACAAAAACGCGTCTCCCTGGCTGGCGACCAGGGAGGGCGCCTCGGTGTCGGGCACGATCGAATCCGTCCGCCGTGACGGAGCTCCCGTCGGAGCAAAGACGGTCCTAAAACGGACCTTGGGGGTTTTGTCGAGGAGGGGACAAACGCTCCGCTCGGACAAGGTGAGAGGAAGAAAAACGGGTGCCTCCGGGTTCCCTCGGTTCGGTTTCCTACATCCTGGCTTCCCTGGAGGAAAGTCCACCTCCGAAAAAAAAAAAAAAAAACGGACAGAGTCCAGAAATGTGCATTCCAACGAGATCCCCACGGGGACCCGCCTCCCTGGCCGGCACCCAGGGAGGGCGCCTCAGACTCGGGCGCGGCCGAATCCGGCGGTGCGATGGAGCTCACGTCGGAGCAAAGACGGTCCTAAAACGGACCTTCGGGGTTTTGTCGAGAAGGGGACAACCGCCCCGCTCGGACAAGGTAACGGACTTCCGTAGAACAGGCGCCTCCGGGTTGCCTGGGGCCCGGAGGAGCGCACCCCCTCCTCCGGGCCGTCACTTAGGGGTTGCCTGGTCGATTGGAACTTCGGACGCGCCTGGGGACGGCCCCTGCCCGGTCGAGAGACCGCTATGGGCAGCTTGCTCCTCCCCGACTTGCGCGTCGACTCTAGACGCGGCCTCCCTCCGGGGAAAGCAGGCCGCGTCGACCTCGGGAGACTCAGATGGCCCGTCTGAAACGAATGTCCGCCACGGCGGCGGAGGACGTGGGCGCGTGGGAAGGTTCGGACGGTGGGGGACGCAAACCCCCTCCAGTCTTAGAGCCGACCTTCGCCCCGCGCCTCCCCGCTCGAAAAGCACCCTTCCCGGTTACGGCCTCGACCCAGCGGCCACCCACCCCCTCTGCCCCCGCGGAGGAGGGTTCCGCACGCGCCCCCCCCCCTATGAGCGGCCGCGCCGTCCTCGAGCCCCCCCCGGCCCGAGCGGAGCGAGACCCGTGTGTAGGAAGCCCGGCGTTGTCGCGGTTCTCCTTCCAAGGGCGCTTACCTGGTTGATCCTGCCAGTAGCATATGCTTGTCTCAAAGATTAAGCCAT
>NW_028296447.1:85000-95000 GCF_964197995.2 Scardinius erythrophthalmus
ACAGTAATGCCCGGGCTTAAGTGTGGGACCCCCGGGTTCGGCCGGTGCCCGGGTGAGGGTAGAGGCCTGGGCTGTGGGGTAGCTCTGGTTCTCCGAGTCGGGCAGAGGGGTGGACCGAGGTGGGGGGTCCCTGCCCGGAGCTCTGGTTCTCCGAGTCGGGCAGAGGGGTGGACCGAGGTGGGGGTCCCTGCCCGGAGCTCTGGTTCTCCGAGTCGGGCAGAGGGGGTGGACCGAGGTGGGGGTCCCTGCCCGGAGCTCTGGTTCTCCGAGTCGGGCAGAGGGGGTGGACCGAGGTGGGGGTCCCTGCCCGGAGCTCTGGTTCTCCGTGTCGGGCAGGAGAGCCGGGTGGGTCCCTCCTCCACCCTGGAACTCTCCTCAAGCCAGCCACCCATAGCCTAAGTCGATTTTGGGTTACCAGTGGCCCGGTTCTCTTGAGGCCCGGGTGGGCTGGGACAGTAATGCCCGGGCTTAAGTGTGGGACCCCCGGGTTCGGCCGGTGCCCGGGTGAGGTGGGTAGGGTTAGGTAGGGTGAAGCAGAGTGTGTGTGTGTGTGTGTGTGTGTGTGTGTGTGTGTGTGTGTGTGTGTGTGTGTGTGTGTGTGTGTGTGTGTGTGTGTGTGTGTGTATATAGCGGGTATATCTCTGGAACCAATCCGAGTTGGGGCTCCATACTCTGGGCACATGGGGGTCCCCTCGGGGTCCCCCCACGCCCAGAGTACAGAGCCCCAACTCTGCTTTTTTTTTTTTTTTTGAGAGTGACACCCGGTCAAAGTTGAAACTTCAAGCGGGTGTATCTCTGGGACCATGCCGAGTTGGGGCCCCATACTCTGGGCACATGGGGGTCCCCTCGGGGTACCCCCACGCCCAGAGCATGGAGCCCCAACTCGGCTTATTTTTCGAGTTACGTCCGGTCAAAGTTGAAACTTCAAGCGGGTATATCTCTGGAACCGATCCGAGTTGGGGCTCCATACTCTGGTCACTGGGGGGTCTCCTCGAGCACCCCCCACGCCCAGAGTATGGAGCCCCAACTCGGCTTACTTTTCGAGTTACGTCCGGTCAAAGTTGAAACTTCAAGCGGGTATATCTCTGGAACCAATCCGAGTTGGGGCTCCATACTCTGGGCACATGGGGGTCCCCTCGGGGTCCCCCCACGCCCAGAGTACAGAGCCCCAACTCTGCTTTTTTTTTTTTTTTTTTGAGAGTGACACCCGGTCAAAGTTGAAACTTCAAGCGGGTGTATCTCTGGGACCATGCCGAGTTGGGGCCCCATACTCTGGGCACATGGGGGTCCCCTCGGGGTACCCCCACGCCCAGAGCATGGAGCCCCAACTCGGCTTATTTTTCGAGTTACGTCCGGTCAAAGTTGAAACTTCAAGCAGGTATATCTCTGGGACCATGCCGAGTTGGGGCCCCATACTCTGGGCACATGGGGGTTCCCTGGGGGTCCCCCCACGCCCAGAGTATGGAGCCCCAACTCGGCTTATTTTTCGAGTTACCTCCGGTCAAAGTTGAAACTTCAAGCGGGTATATATCTGGGACCATGCCGAGTTGGGGCTCCATACACCAGGGGTGGGGGGGCCCTATGGTACTCCCCCCAGGCCCGGAGTATGGAGCTCCAACTCGGCTTACTTTCGGAGATGCGGGAGTAACTTTGACTCTCTTAAGGTAGAGATCTCAGTGATGAAGCCGAGTTGGGGCTCCAAACTCTGGGCACAAGGGGGTCCCCTGGGGGTCCCCCCACGCCCAGAGTATGGAGCCCCAACTCGGCTTACTTGTCGAGTTACGTCCGGTCAAAGTTGAAACTTCAAGCGGGTATATCTCTGGAACCGATCCGAGTTGGGGCTCCATACTCTGGTCGCTGGGGGGTCTCCTCGAGCACCCCCCACGCCCAGAGTATGGAGCCCCAACTCGGCTTACTTTTCGAGTTACGTCCGGTCAAAGTTGAAACTTCAAGCGGGTATATCTCTGGAACCGATCCGAGTTGGGGCTCCATACACCAGGGGTGGGGGGGGCCCTACGGTGCTCCCCCCACGCCCGGAGTATGGAGCCCCAACTCGGCTTACTCTCGGAGATACGCCCGGTCAAAGCTGGACAGGAAGTGACCGTATCTCGGCCGCCGAGCCGAGTTGGGGCTCCGTACACCAGGGGTGGGGGGGGCCCTACGGTGCTCCCCCCACGCCCGGAGTATGGAGCCCCAACTCGGCTTACTCTCGGAGATACGCCCGGTCAAAGCTGGACAGGAAGTGGCCGTATCTCGGGACCGGAAGGTCCCCGGAGCTCGGGACGGCGGGAGGAGTAGGGTGCCCTCGGGGCCCCCCAGCACCCGCCGTCTCGAGCCGCTGGGACCTTCGGTTCCCGAGATAGGCCCGGTTACGCGCAAGGGACTTTTGGACAAAACGGCCCGTATCTCGGGAAGGGGAGGTCCCAGCGCCTCGCCCTTTCGGGTGTCGGGGGGTCCCTCGGGCATCTCTCGGACCCCGCCTCCCCGAGCCCCTGGGGCCTTTCCTTCCGACGCGCGCGCCGTCCTGTCGGGCCCCGTTTCTCCGGGACCCGGGGGCCCCGGAGCTCGGGGTCGGGCTCCTTGGAAGGGGCCCGCCGAGACCCTACTCTGACCCGAGTTTGGCGTCGATAGGACCCACCTTCCCCGAGTCACGGCCGTTCAAAGTCCGGGCCCCTTCTCTGCTCCCGAGTCCAAAACCCGCAGTGGGTCGGGCCCCAGGGGCTCTGGTGGCACGCCGAGGAAGGTTCGTCGTTCTGGGGACACGGTCAGGGAGCGGGCGGGACTAACCGGGACTCTCTTAAGGTAGCGGCTGAGCGGAGAACTGAGCGAATGAGGGAAAACTTCGCGAACATCTCGAAAAGCGCCCTGCGAAAAAATCTCAAACCCGGGTCGATCGTAGGTCTCGAGGGGACCTATCCAACGGGCCCACCCCCGTCCCCGAGGGCCCCGGGGTCGGGGAGCTACGGCCGGTCAAAGGCGCAGCTTTTTCGGCTCGTATCTCGGGAGCCCCTCGCTCAATCTTCCCCAAACCACCAGCCGATCGTAGGGCTGCACGGGGCCTTTCGAATGAGCCCACCCACGAGCTGAAACTCGCCGTGGCCCCGGAGATATAACCGTTCAAAGTCGGGGGGCCCCCCGCGAGCGGCGATCCGGCAGGGGGCGTCCCCGGGGCCCGCCACTCTCCCCTTCGAGCAAGGGCCCCCCTGGGACCACCTCACCCGAATTTGAGCTCTCTGGGTCTTCGCGTCGCCGAGATACGGGCGTTTTTCCTCCCATTGGCCGTGATGTCATCGGCCCCGCCTTTTTGGAGCGCGCCCGGTGGTTTTCGGCTCATATCTCCGCGAAAACTCCACCAAAACGGACCAAACCGGTACCGTTCTTTTCGTCTCGACCAGACGCTTCCGAAGAGCCCGGTGCCCGCCGGATCCGTTGAGTTTTCGCCGAGATATTTGCGTTTTTCGCCTTCGCGGCGCTGTATCTCGGGCCCCCGGGGGCCCCCGAGGCCGTGGCCGGGCTCTTTGGAAAGGTCTCGTCCCGTTCTACAAACGATAAAAAATTGGCGTCGATAGGACCCACCTCGGCCGAGTTACGGCCGTTTGAATCCGTTTGCAGTGGGTTACCGTCCATCAAAACTGCGTGCGCTCTAAGGTGGGCAACCAGGCCCGACCAGAGCGCTCCATACCCGGCTTGGAGCGCCTAGCCCCGCGGTCCTGGTGGGCCTGCTGGTGCAAAGGGTGTCCTGCAAGGGAGCATTTGGGGTCTGGGAGAAACGGGGTGACCGCTTCTCCCGGGGAGTCCGGCGGCCGGCTCTGGGGGGTCCTGGAGCCGATCCTCGCTCCCCAAAACCTAAGTCCCAAATGTTGCAGTGCACTCTGAGCTCCAGGCACCCGGGAGCTCTTCGGCCAACCCAGGGAGGGTGTTTTGACCCCGGTCAGACGCAGCTCAGCCCCGCCACCCCTGGGGCTCTAGCTGGAGCCGAGACGGTCCTAAAACGGACCTTCGGGCCTGTATGGGAGAGGAGAGTGGTGGTGGTGGGACACCCCCCCCCCGGTCCCAATCTGAGTGACTCTGTCTGGGGACGGAAAACAGAGCGAGCTGGGCGCCCGGAGCTCTGGAAGTCCTGGAGGGAGAGGGCCTCCAGGACCAGTCCAAGCCCAGCCGGGGGCCCACTCTGGCTGGGGACGGGAAACAGAGCGAGCTGGGCGCCCGGAGCTCTGGAAGTCCTGGAGGGAGAGGGCCTCCAGGACCAGTCCAAGCCCAGCCGGGGGCCCACTGTGGCTGGGGACGGAAAACAGAGCGAGCTGGGCGCCCGGAGCTCTGGAAGTCCTGGAGGGAGAGGGCCTCCAGGACCAGTCCAAGCCCAGCCGGGGGGCCCACTCTGGCTGGGGAGGGCGGCCGCGGAAGGCCCTAGGATGGATCACTGGGAATCTTGAGCACCAGGACACCTTTCAAGGCAGTGACCCTAGCCCAGGGAGGGTGCACTCTGGCTGGGGAGAGTGAGTTCAATCTCCACCGTTGTGGTGGAGCTGTGGATATTTTGGGGAAAAAATATGACAAAGTCCATAAACGTGAGGTGGGTTCAGGGCCCCATGCCCTCAGACCTCCCTGGCCAGCCCAGGGAGGGTGCCTCCGTCCCGGGCACAGACAGGTCGGTGGGCCTACAGCCTGGAGCTCCGCCTGGAGCTAAGTCGGTCCTAAAACGGACCTTCGGGCCTGTACGGAGGAGGGGAGTGCGGTGAAGGTGAACCCCCCCTCATCAGACCGTGGTGAGCCCCGCTCAGAGTCCGCTCTGGGTGGGTATAAACTCCAGCTTACGCCACGCGCGCTGGAAGTCCTGGAGGGAGAGGGCCTGCAGGACCGTTCCAAGCCCAGACAGGGGCCACTCTGGCTGGGGATGATATCCAGATCGAGCCGAGCGCGGTGGAGCTCTGGAAGTCCTGGAGGGAGAGGGCCTCCAGGACCATTCCAAGCCCTGCCAGGGAGGGTGCGCTCTGGCTGTGGAGTGAGTTCAAACTCCGCCGTGGTGGAGCTCTGAAAAGCATGAAACCTCCAGGGGAAAAAAAGATGGGGGGGTTGATTCCCTGAAAAGTGCATCCCAGGCATGGCGCACCTCTCCTGGGCACGAATAAAGCCCAAAGCCCATGGAGAAAGTGTCTCTGGTGCCGAAATGACAAAGTCCAAAAACCTGCAGTGGGTTCAAACCTCCAGGGCCTTCAAGTCAGTGACCCAAGCCAGGGAGGGTGCGCTCTGGCTGGGGGAGTGAGTTCAGCCTCCGCCGTGGTGGAGCTCTGAAAAGCGTGAAACCTCCAGGAAAAAAAAAAAAAGAGATGGGGGGGGGGGGGGGTTGATTCCCTGAAAAGTGCATCCCAGGCATGGCGCACCTCTCCTGGGCACGAATAAAGCCCAAAGCCCACGGGGGAAGTGACTCTGGTGCCGAAATGACAAAGTCCAAAAACTTGCAGTGGGTTCAAACCTCCATGCTCTCAGACCTCCCTGGCCGGCCCAGGGAGGGCGGCCCGTCCTGGGCCAGAGTCAGATTTTACCGTCACCCCTGGAGCTCAGTCTGGAGCGAAGACGGTCCTAATACGGACCTTCGGGCATGTATGGAGGAGGGTGGAGCAGCCTTCCTGGGCACGAATAAAGCCCATGGAGAAAGTGACTCTGGTGCCGAAATGACAAAGTCCAAAAACTTGCAGTGGGTTCAAACCTCCATGCTCTCAGACCTCCCTGGCCGGCCCAGGGAGGGCAGCCCGTCCTGGGCCAGAGTCAGATTTGACCGCCACCCCTGGAGCTCCGTCTGGAGCGAAGACGGTCCTAAAACGGACCTTCGGGCATGTATGGAGGAGGGTGGAGCAGCCTTCCTGGGCACGAATAAAGCCCAAAGCCCATGGAGAAAGTGACTCTGGTGCCGAAATGACAAAGTCCAAAAACTTGCAGTGGGTTCAAACCTCCAGGGCCTTCAAGGCAGTGACCCAAGCCAGGGAGGGTGCGCTCTGGCTGGGGAGTGAGTTCAGCCTCCGCCGTGGTGGAGCGCTGAAAAGCATGAAACTTCCAGGAAAAAAAAGATGGGGGGGTTGATTCCCTGAAAAGTGCATCCCAGGCATGGCGCACCTCTCCTGGGCACGAATAAAGCCCAAAGCCCATGGAGAAAGTGACTCTGGTGCCGAAATGACAAAGTCCAAAAACTTGCAGTGGGTTCAAACCTCCATGCTCTCAGACCTCCCTGGCCGGCCCAGGGAGGGCGGCCCGTCCTGGGCCAGAGTCAGATTTTACCGTCACCCCTGGAGCTCAGTCTGGAGCGAAGACGGTCCTAAAACGGACCTTCGGGCATGTATGGAGGAGGGTGGAGCAGCCTTCCTGGGCACGAATAAAGCCCATGGAGAAAGTGACTCTGGTGCCGAAATGACAAAGTCCAAAAACTTGCAGTGGGTTCAAACCTCCATGCTCTCAGACCTCCCTGGCCGGCCCAGGGAGGGCAGCCCGTCCTGGGCCAGAGTCAGATTTGACCGCCACCCCTGGAGCTCCGTCTGGAGCGAAGACGGTCCTAAAACGGACCTTCGGGCATGTATGGAGGAGGGTGGAGCAGCCTTCCTGGGCACGAATAAAGCCCAAAGCCCATGGAGAAAGTGACTCTGGTGCCGAAATGACAAAGTCCAAAAACTTGCAGTGGGTTCAAACCTCCAGGGCCTTCAAGGCAGTGACCCAAGCCAGGGAGGGTGCGCTCTGGCTGGGGAGTGAGTTCAGCCTCCGCCGTGGTGGAGCGCTGAAAAGCATGAAACCTCCAGGAAAAAAAAGATGGGGGGGTTGATTCCCTGAAAAGTGCATCCCAGGCATGGCGCACCTCTCCTGGGCACGAATAAAGCCCAAAGCCCACGGGGAAAGTGACTCTGGTGCCGAAATGACAAAGTCCAAAAATGTTGCGGTGGACACAAAGCTCCGTGCTCTCAGACCTCCCTGGCCGGCCCAGGGAGGGTGGCCCGTCCTGGGTCAGAGTCAGATTTCCCCGCCACCCCCGGAGCTCCGTCTGGAGCAAAGACGGTCATGAAACAGACCTTCGGGCCTATATGGAGGAGGGGAGTGCGGCCCTCATCAGACCGTCGTGAGTCCCACTCAGAGTTGCCCTGGTCGGGTATAAAGTCCAGATTACAGATCTCTGGAAGTCCTGTAGTTGGAGAGGGCCTCCAGGAGAGAGTCGGCCGGCCAGCCCAGGCAGGGGGCTCTCTGGCTGGGGAAGAGAAGAGACTTTGGTCTCTGGCAGTACGAAACCTCCAGGAAATGACAGGCCGGTTTTCCGAAAAGCTCTTCCCAGGCAGGGTGCAGCCTCCCTGGGAAACGAATCGTGCTCAAACGACCCCCCCCCCCCCCATTGAGTCAAAATGTGAAGAAACGACCAAGTCCGTAAACGTGAGGCGGGTTCAGAGCTCCGTGCTCTCAGACCTCCCTGGCCAGCCCGTGGAGGGTGCCTCGGTCCCGGTCACAGACAGTTCGGCGCGCGCCTACCGGAGCTCCGCCTGGGGCTGAGTCGGTCCTAAAACGGACCTTCGGGCCTTTGTGGAGGAGGGAAAGAGCAGGTTGGAGGCACACACCCGACCGCCCTCATCAGACCGTCGTGAGTCCCACTCAGAGTTGCCCTGGTCGGGTATAAAGTCCAGATTACAGATCTCTGGAAGTCCTGTAGTTGGAGAGGGCCTCCAGGAGAGAGTCGGCCGGCCAGCCCAGGCAGGGGGCTCTCTGGCTGGGGAAGAGAAGAGACTTTGGTCTCTGGCAGTACGAAACCTCCAGGAAATGACAGGCCGGTTTTCCGAAAAGCCCTTCCCAGGCAGGGTGCAGCCTCCCTGGGAAACGAATCGTGCTCAAACGACCCCCCCATTGAGTCAAAATGTGAAGAAACGACCAAGTCCGTAAACGTGAGGCGGGTTCAGAGCTCCGTGCTCTCAGACCTCCCTGGCCAGCCCGGGGAGGGTGCCTCGGTCCCGGTCACAGACAGTTCGGCGCGCGCCTACCGGAGCCCCGCCTGGGGCTGAGTCGGTCCTAAAACGGACCTTCGGGGTCTCGAGGAGGAGGGGGACAACGGACACTGAACAGAGAGCCACGGTGGTCAGACCGGGTAGGGAAACGTCCTGACTCAGCCCAGAGAAGTTGCACTTGGTTGCGGGCGAGAGACTTACAGTAAACGCGGGTCTGGTTTGGACACCCAGACCCCCCCCCCCCCCCCCCTCGGTGCCAGGGGCGTGCATACCGGTTCAACGTGTGCTGTCCCGGGCGATCTAGGGGTGAAAGACACCGGTGACAAGGTAACGGAAAACGGGCGCCTCCGGGTTGCCCGGGGCCCGGAGGAGCGCACCCTCTCCTTCGGGCCGTCACGTCACGGGGGGTGCCTGGTCGATTGGAGCTTCGGACGCGCCAGGGGACGGCCCCTGCCCGGTCGAGAGACCGCTATGGGCAGCTTGCTCCTCCCCGATTTGCGCGTCGACTCTAGACGCGGCCTCCCCCCGGGGAAAGCAGGCCGCCTCGAACCTCGGGAGACTCAGCTGGCCCGTCTGGAAAAACGGATGTCCGCAGCAGGGGCGGCCACGCGGGTGCGTCGGGAGGCTTGGACGGTTGGTGGGGTTTCCTTGGGGGCCCCCACCCCGCCAGCACGTCTTGGAGCCCAACTTCGCCCTGCGCCTCCCTCGCTTTGAAAGCACCCTTCCCGGTTACGGCCTCGATCCAGAGGCCCCCTCCTTCCACCCAGACGGGAGGGTTCCTCACGCGCGCCCTATGAGCGGCCGTGCCGCCTCGAGCCCCAGGCCCGAGCGGAGCGAGACCCGCGTGTAGGAAGCCAGCGCGTGGCGGTTCGCTCGCTCGCTCGCTCGCTCGTCCGGGTGCTCCCCTCGGTCGATCCCCGAGGTAAATCAACCATATGCTTGTCGAACGGTCGGTCTTGGGTAAATGGCGAAACGAATCCAGGGGCTTGAGACACCCCTGGAGAAAGGGCGGTGGAGCAAAGATACGGACAGAGTCCCACACGCTGCGGTTCAACCAGATTCCCACGAACACTCGACTCCTCTGGCTGGTGACCAGGGAGGGCGCCTCGGTGTCGGGCACGAGCGAATCCGTCCGCCGTGACGGAGCTCCCGTCGGAGCAAAGACGGTCCTGAAACGGACCTTGGGGGTGTTGTCGAGGAGAAGAAGGGGACACACGCTCCGCTCGGACAAGGTGAGAGGGGAAAGAAAGAAAGAAAGAAAGAAAGAAAGAAAGAAAGAAAGAAACAAACAAACAAACAAACGGGTGCCTCCGGGTCCCCTCGGTTCGGTTCGCTACATCCTGGGGAGGATGCCTTGTCTGGGGCGGTGAGCGGCGCCGAAGGCGCCCTGGAGGAAAAAGTCCACCTCCGAAAAACGGACAGAGTCCGAAACGATGGGGTCCAGCCAGATTCCCACAAAAACGCGTCTCCCTGGCTGGCGACCAGGGAGGGCGCCTCGGTGTCGGGCACGATCGAATCCGTCCGCCGTGACGGAGCTCCCGTCGGAGCAAAGACGGTCCTAAAACGGACCTTGGGGGTTTTGTCGAGGAGGGGACAAACGCTCCGCTCGGACAAGGTGAGAGGAAGAAAAACGGGTGCCTCCGGGTTCCCTCGGTTCGGTTTCCTACATCCTGGCTTCCCTGGAGGAAAGTCCACCTCCGAAAAAAAAAAAAAAAAACGGACAGAGTCCAGAAATGTGCATTCCAACGAGATCCCCACGGGGACCCGCCTCCCTGGCCGGCACCCAGGGAGGGCGCCTCAGACTCGGGCGCGGCCGAATCCGGCGGTGCGATGGAGCTCACGTCGGAGCAAAGACGGTCCTAAAACGGACCTTCGGGGTTTTGTCGAGAAGGGGACAACCGCCCCGCTCGGACAAGGTAACGGACTTCCGTAGAACAGGCGCCTCCGGGTTGCCTGGGGCCCGGAGGAGCGCACCCCCTCCTCCGGGCCGTCACTTAGGGGTTGCCTGGTCGATTGGAACTTCGGACGCGCCT
>NW_028296447.1:105000-112500 GCF_964197995.2 Scardinius erythrophthalmus
GCCTCGCCCTTTCGGGTGTCGGGGGGTCCCTCGGGCATCTCTCGGACCCCGCCTCCCCGAGCCCCTGGGGCCTTTCCTTCCGACGCGCGCGCCGTCCTGTCGGGCCCCGTTTCTCCGGGACCCGGGGGCCCCGGAGCTCGGGGTCGGGCTCCTTGGAAGGGGCCCGCCGAGACCCTACTCTGACCCGAGTTTGGCGTCGATAGGACCCACCTTCCCCGAGTCACGGCCGTTCAAAGTCCGGGCCCCTTCTCTGCTCCCGAGTCCAAAACCCGCAGTGGGTCGGGCCCCAGGGGCTCTGGTGGCACGCCGAGGAAGGTTCGTCGTTCTGGGGACACGGTCAGGGAGCGGGCGGGACTAACCGGGACTCTCTTAAGGTAGCGGCTGAGCGGAGAACTGAGCGAATGAGGGAAAACTTCGCGAACATCTCGAAAAGCGCCCTGCGAAAAAATCTCAAACCCGGGTCGATCGTAGGTCTCGAGGGGACCTATCCAACGGGCCCACCCCCGTCCCCGAGGGCCCCGGGGTCGGGGAGCTACGGCCGGTCAAAGGCGCAGCTTTTTCGGCTCGTATCTCGGGAGCCCCTCGCTCAATCTTCCCCAAACCACCAGCCGATCGTAGGGCTGCACGGGGCCTTTCGAATGAGCCCACCCACGAGCTGAAACTCGCCGTGGCCCCGGAGATATAACCGTTCAAAGTCGGGGGGCCCCCCGCGAGCGGCGATCCGGCAGGGGGCGTCCCCGGGGCCCGCCACTCTCCCCTTCGAGCAAGGGCCCCCCTGGGACCACCTCACCCGAATTTGAGCTCTCTGGGTCTTCGCGTCGCCGAGATACGGGCGTTTTTCCTCCCATTGGCCGTGATGTCATCGGCCCCGCCTTTTTGGAGCGCGCCCGGTGGTTTTCGGCTCATATCTCCGCGAAAACTCCACCAAAACGGACCAAACCGGTACCGTTCTTTTCGTCTCGACCAGACGCTTCCGAAGAGCCCGGTGCCCGCCGGATCCGTTGAGTTTTCGCCGAGATATTTGCGTTTTTCGCCTTCGCGGCGCTGTATCTCGGGCCCCCGGGGGCCCCCGAGGCCGTGGCCGGGCTCTTTGGAAAGGTCTCGTCCCGTTCTACAAACGATAAAAAATTGGCGTCGATAGGACCCACCTCGGCCGAGTTACGGCCGTTTGAATCCGTTTGCAGTGGGTTACCGTCCATCAAAACTGCGTGCGCTCTAAGGTGGGCAACCAGGCCCGACCAGAGCGCTCCATACCCGGCTTGGAGCGCCTAGCCCCGCGGTCCTGGTGGGCCTGCTGGTGCAAAGGGTGTCCTGCAAGGGAGCATTTGGGGTCTGGGAGAAACGGGGTGACCGCTTCTCCCGGGGAGTCCGGCGGCCGGCTCTGGGGGGTCCTGGAGCCGATCCTCGCTCCCCAAAACCTAAGTCCCAAATGTTGCAGTGCACTCTGAGCTCCAGGCACCCGGGAGCTCTTCGGCCAACCCAGGGAGGGTGTTTTGACCCCGGTCAGACGCAGCTCAGCCCCGCCACCCCTGGGGCTCTAGCTGGAGCCGAGACGGTCCTAAAACGGACCTTCGGGCCTGTATGGGAGAGGAGAGTGGTGGTGGTGGGACACCCCCCCCCCGGTCCCAATCTGAGTGACTCTGTCTGGGGACGGAAAACAGAGCGAGCTGGGCGCCCGGAGCTCTGGAAGTCCTGGAGGGAGAGGGCCTCCAGGACCAGTCCAAGCCCAGCCGGGGGCCCACTCTGGCTGGGGACGGGAAACAGAGCGAGCTGGGCGCCCGGAGCTCTGGAAGTCCTGGAGGGAGAGGGCCTCCAGGACCAGTCCAAGCCCAGCCGGGGGCCCACTGTGGCTGGGGACGGAAAACAGAGCGAGCTGGGCGCCCGGAGCTCTGGAAGTCCTGGAGGGAGAGGGCCTCCAGGACCAGTCCAAGCCCAGCCGGGGGGCCCACTCTGGCTGGGGAGGGCGGCCGCGGAAGGCCCTAGGATGGATCACTGGGAATCTTGAGCACCAGGACACCTTTCAAGGCAGTGACCCTAGCCCAGGGAGGGTGCACTCTGGCTGGGGAGAGTGAGTTCAATCTCCACCGTTGTGGTGGAGCTGTGGATATTTTGGGGAAAAAATATGACAAAGTCCATAAACGTGAGGTGGGTTCAGGGCCCCATGCCCTCAGACCTCCCTGGCCAGCCCAGGGAGGGTGCCTCCGTCCCGGGCACAGACAGGTCGGTGGGCCTACAGCCTGGAGCTCCGCCTGGAGCTAAGTCGGTCCTAAAACGGACCTTCGGGCCTGTACGGAGGAGGGGAGTGCGGTGAAGGTGAACCCCCCCTCATCAGACCGTGGTGAGCCCCGCTCAGAGTCCGCTCTGGGTGGGTATAAACTCCAGCTTACGCCACGCGCGCTGGAAGTCCTGGAGGGAGAGGGCCTGCAGGACCGTTCCAAGCCCAGACAGGGGCCACTCTGGCTGGGGATGATATCCAGATCGAGCCGAGCGCGGTGGAGCTCTGGAAGTCCTGGAGGGAGAGGGCCTCCAGGACCATTCCAAGCCCTGCCAGGGAGGGTGCGCTCTGGCTGTGGAGTGAGTTCAAACTCCGCCGTGGTGGAGCTCTGAAAAGCATGAAACCTCCAGGGGAAAAAAAGATGGGGGGGTTGATTCCCTGAAAAGTGCATCCCAGGCATGGCGCACCTCTCCTGGGCACGAATAAAGCCCAAAGCCCATGGAGAAAGTGTCTCTGGTGCCGAAATGACAAAGTCCAAAAACCTGCAGTGGGTTCAAACCTCCAGGGCCTTCAAGTCAGTGACCCAAGCCAGGGAGGGTGCGCTCTGGCTGGGGGAGTGAGTTCAGCCTCCGCCGTGGTGGAGCTCTGAAAAGCGTGAAACCTCCAGGAAAAAAAAAAAAAGAGATGGGGGGGGGGGGGGGTTGATTCCCTGAAAAGTGCATCCCAGGCATGGCGCACCTCTCCTGGGCACGAATAAAGCCCAAAGCCCACGGGGGAAGTGACTCTGGTGCCGAAATGACAAAGTCCAAAAACTTGCAGTGGGTTCAAACCTCCATGCTCTCAGACCTCCCTGGCCGGCCCAGGGAGGGCGGCCCGTCCTGGGCCAGAGTCAGATTTTACCGTCACCCCTGGAGCTCAGTCTGGAGCGAAGACGGTCCTAATACGGACCTTCGGGCATGTATGGAGGAGGGTGGAGCAGCCTTCCTGGGCACGAATAAAGCCCATGGAGAAAGTGACTCTGGTGCCGAAATGACAAAGTCCAAAAACTTGCAGTGGGTTCAAACCTCCATGCTCTCAGACCTCCCTGGCCGGCCCAGGGAGGGCAGCCCGTCCTGGGCCAGAGTCAGATTTGACCGCCACCCCTGGAGCTCCGTCTGGAGCGAAGACGGTCCTAAAACGGACCTTCGGGCATGTATGGAGGAGGGTGGAGCAGCCTTCCTGGGCACGAATAAAGCCCAAAGCCCATGGAGAAAGTGACTCTGGTGCCGAAATGACAAAGTCCAAAAACTTGCAGTGGGTTCAAACCTCCAGGGCCTTCAAGGCAGTGACCCAAGCCAGGGAGGGTGCGCTCTGGCTGGGGAGTGAGTTCAGCCTCCGCCGTGGTGGAGCGCTGAAAAGCATGAAACTTCCAGGAAAAAAAAGATGGGGGGGTTGATTCCCTGAAAAGTGCATCCCAGGCATGGCGCACCTCTCCTGGGCACGAATAAAGCCCAAAGCCCATGGAGAAAGTGACTCTGGTGCCGAAATGACAAAGTCCAAAAACTTGCAGTGGGTTCAAACCTCCATGCTCTCAGACCTCCCTGGCCGGCCCAGGGAGGGCGGCCCGTCCTGGGCCAGAGTCAGATTTTACCGTCACCCCTGGAGCTCAGTCTGGAGCGAAGACGGTCCTAAAACGGACCTTCGGGCATGTATGGAGGAGGGTGGAGCAGCCTTCCTGGGCACGAATAAAGCCCATGGAGAAAGTGACTCTGGTGCCGAAATGACAAAGTCCAAAAACTTGCAGTGGGTTCAAACCTCCATGCTCTCAGACCTCCCTGGCCGGCCCAGGGAGGGCAGCCCGTCCTGGGCCAGAGTCAGATTTGACCGCCACCCCTGGAGCTCCGTCTGGAGCGAAGACGGTCCTAAAACGGACCTTCGGGCATGTATGGAGGAGGGTGGAGCAGCCTTCCTGGGCACGAATAAAGCCCAAAGCCCATGGAGAAAGTGACTCTGGTGCCGAAATGACAAAGTCCAAAAACTTGCAGTGGGTTCAAACCTCCAGGGCCTTCAAGGCAGTGACCCAAGCCAGGGAGGGTGCGCTCTGGCTGGGGAGTGAGTTCAGCCTCCGCCGTGGTGGAGCGCTGAAAAGCATGAAACCTCCAGGAAAAAAAAGATGGGGGGGTTGATTCCCTGAAAAGTGCATCCCAGGCATGGCGCACCTCTCCTGGGCACGAATAAAGCCCAAAGCCCACGGGGAAAGTGACTCTGGTGCCGAAATGACAAAGTCCAAAAATGTTGCGGTGGACACAAAGCTCCGTGCTCTCAGACCTCCCTGGCCGGCCCAGGGAGGGTGGCCCGTCCTGGGTCAGAGTCAGATTTCCCCGCCACCCCCGGAGCTCCGTCTGGAGCAAAGACGGTCATGAAACAGACCTTCGGGCCTATATGGAGGAGGGGAGTGCGGCCCTCATCAGACCGTCGTGAGTCCCACTCAGAGTTGCCCTGGTCGGGTATAAAGTCCAGATTACAGATCTCTGGAAGTCCTGTAGTTGGAGAGGGCCTCCAGGAGAGAGTCGGCCGGCCAGCCCAGGCAGGGGGCTCTCTGGCTGGGGAAGAGAAGAGACTTTGGTCTCTGGCAGTACGAAACCTCCAGGAAATGACAGGCCGGTTTTCCGAAAAGCTCTTCCCAGGCAGGGTGCAGCCTCCCTGGGAAACGAATCGTGCTCAAACGACCCCCCCCCCCCCATTGAGTCAAAATGTGAAGAAACGACCAAGTCCGTAAACGTGAGGCGGGTTCAGAGCTCCGTGCTCTCAGACCTCCCTGGCCAGCCCGTGGAGGGTGCCTCGGTCCCGGTCACAGACAGTTCGGCGCGCGCCTACCGGAGCTCCGCCTGGGGCTGAGTCGGTCCTAAAACGGACCTTCGGGCCTTTGTGGAGGAGGGAAAGAGCAGGTTGGAGGCACACACCCGACCGCCCTCATCAGACCGTCGTGAGTCCCACTCAGAGTTGCCCTGGTCGGGTATAAAGTCCAGATTACAGATCTCTGGAAGTCCTGTAGTTGGAGAGGGCCTCCAGGAGAGAGTCGGCCGGCCAGCCCAGGCAGGGGGCTCTCTGGCTGGGGAAGAGAAGAGACTTTGGTCTCTGGCAGTACGAAACCTCCAGGAAATGACAGGCCGGTTTTCCGAAAAGCCCTTCCCAGGCAGGGTGCAGCCTCCCTGGGAAACGAATCGTGCTCAAACGACCCCCCCATTGAGTCAAAATGTGAAGAAACGACCAAGTCCGTAAACGTGAGGCGGGTTCAGAGCTCCGTGCTCTCAGACCTCCCTGGCCAGCCCGGGGAGGGTGCCTCGGTCCCGGTCACAGACAGTTCGGCGCGCGCCTACCGGAGCCCCGCCTGGGGCTGAGTCGGTCCTAAAACGGACCTTCGGGGTCTCGAGGAGGAGGGGGACAACGGACACTGAACAGAGAGCCACGGTGGTCAGACCGGGTAGGGAAACGTCCTGACTCAGCCCAGAGAAGTTGCACTTGGTTGCGGGCGAGAGACTTACAGTAAACGCGGGTCTGGTTTGGACACCCAGACCCCCCCCCCCCCCCCCTCGGTGCCAGGGGCGTGCATACCGGTTCAACGTGTGCTGTCCCGGGCGATCTAGGGGTGAAAGACACCGGTGACAAGGTAACGGAAAACGGGCGCCTCCGGGTTGCCCGGGGCCCGGAGGAGCGCACCCTCTCCTTCGGGCCGTCACGTCACGGGGGGTGCCTGGTCGATTGGAGCTTCGGACGCGCCAGGGGACGGCCCCTGCCCGGTCGAGAGACCGCTATGGGCAGCTTGCTCCTCCCCGATTTGCGCGTCGACTCTAGACGCGGCCTCCCCCCGGGGAAAGCAGGCCGCCTCGAACCTCGGGAGACTCAGCTGGCCCGTCTGGAAAAACGGATGTCCGCAGCAGGGGCGGCCACGCGGGTGCGTCGGGAGGCTTGGACGGTTGGTGGGGTTTCCTTGGGGGCCCCCACCCCGCCAGCACGTCTTGGAGCCCAACTTCGCCCTGCGCCTCCCTCGCTTTGAAAGCACCCTTCCCGGTTACGGCCTCGATCCAGAGGCCCCCTCCTTCCACCCAGACGGGAGGGTTCCTCACGCGCGCCCTATGAGCGGCCGTGCCGCCTCGAGCCCCAGGCCCGAGCGGAGCGAGACCCGCGTGTAGGAAGCCAGCGCGTGGCGGTTCGCTCGCTCGCTCGCTCGCTCGTCCGGGTGCTCCCCTCGGTCGATCCCCGAGGTAAATCAACCATATGCTTGTCGAACGGTCGGTCTTGGGTAAATGGCGAAACGAATCCAGGGGCTTGAGACACCCCTGGAGAAAGGGCGGTGGAGCAAAGATACGGACAGAGTCCCACACGCTGCGGTTCAACCAGATTCCCACGAACACTCGACTCCTCTGGCTGGTGACCAGGGAGGGCGCCTCGGTGTCGGGCACGAGCGAATCCGTCCGCCGTGACGGAGCTCCCGTCGGAGCAAAGACGGTCCTGAAACGGACCTTGGGGGTGTTGTCGAGGAGAAGAAGGGGACACACGCTCCGCTCGGACAAGGTGAGAGGGGAAAGAAAGAAAGAAAGAAAGAAAGAAAGAAAGAAAGAAAGAAAGAAAGAAAGAAAGAAACAAACAAACAAACAAACAAACAAACGGGTGCCTCCGGGTCCCCTCGGTTCGGTTCGCTACATCCTGGGGAGGATGCCTTGTCTGGGGCGGTGAGCGGCGCCGAAGGCGCCCTGGAGGAAAAAGTCCACCTCCGAAAAACGGACAGAGTCCGAAACGATGGGGTCCAGCCAGATTCCCACAAAAACGCGTCTCCCTGGCTGGCGACCAGGGAGGGCGCCTCGGTGTCGGGCACGATCGAATCCGTCCGCCGTGACGGAGCTCCCGTCGGAGCAAAGACGGTCCTAAAACGGACCTTGGGGGTTTTGTCGAGGAGGGGACAAACGCTCCGCTCGGACAAGGTGAGAGGAAGAAAAACGGGTGCCTCCGGGTTCCCTCGGTTCGGTTTCCTACATCCTGGCTTCCCTGGAGGAAAGTCCACCTCCGAAAAAAAAAAAAAAAAACGGACAGAGTCCAGAAATGTGCATTCCAACGAGATCCCCACGGGGACCCGCCTCCCTGGCCGGCACCCAGGGAGGGCGCCTCAGACTCGGGCGCGGCCGAATCCGGCGGTGCGATGGAGCTCACGTCGGAGCAAAGACGGTCCTAAAACGGACCTTCGGGGTTTTGTCGAGAAGGGGACAACCGCCCCGCTCGGACAAGGTAACGGACTTCCGTAGAACAGG
>NW_028296447.1:122500-131122 GCF_964197995.2 Scardinius erythrophthalmus
GCCGCTGGGACCTTCGGTTCCCGAGATAGGCCCGGTTACGCGCAAGGGACTTTTGGACAAAACGGCCCGTATCTCGGGAAGGGGAGGTCCCAGCGCCTCGCCCTTTCGGGTGTCGGGGGGTCCCTCGGGCATCTCTCGGACCCCGCCTCCCCGAGCCCCTGGGGCCTTTCCTTCCGACGCGCGCGCCGTCCTGTCGGGCCCCGTTTCTCCGGGACCCGGGGGCCCCGGAGCTCGGGGTCGGGCTCCTTGGAAGGGGCCCGCCGAGACCCTACTCTGACCCGAGTTTGGCGTCGATAGGACCCACCTTCCCCGAGTCACGGCCGTTCAAAGTCCGGGCCCCTTCTCTGCTCCCGAGTCCAAAACCCGCAGTGGGTCGGGCCCCAGGGGCTCTGGTGGCACGCCGAGGAAGGTTCGTCGTTCTGGGGACACGGTCAGGGAGCGGGCGGGACTAACCGGGACTCTCTTAAGGTAGCGGCTGAGCGGAGAACTGAGCGAATGAGGGAAAACTTCGCGAACATCTCGAAAAGCGCCCTGCGAAAAAATCTCAAACCCGGGTCGATCGTAGGTCTCGAGGGGACCTATCCAACGGGCCCACCCCCGTCCCCGAGGGCCCCGGGGTCGGGGAGCTACGGCCGGTCAAAGGCGCAGCTTTTTCGGCTCGTATCTCGGGAGCCCCTCGCTCAATCTTCCCCAAACCACCAGCCGATCGTAGGGCTGCACGGGGCCTTTCGAATGAGCCCACCCACGAGCTGAAACTCGCCGTGGCCCCGGAGATATAACCGTTCAAAGTCGGGGGGCCCCCCGCGAGCGGCGATCCGGCAGGGGGCGTCCCCGGGGCCCGCCACTCTCCCCTTCGAGCAAGGGCCCCCCTGGGACCACCTCACCCGAATTTGAGCTCTCTGGGTCTTCGCGTCGCCGAGATACGGGCGTTTTTCCTCCCATTGGCCGTGATGTCATCGGCCCCGCCTTTTTGGAGCGCGCCCGGTGGTTTTCGGCTCATATCTCCGCGAAAACTCCACCAAAACGGACCAAACCGGTACCGTTCTTTTCGTCTCGACCAGACGCTTCCGAAGAGCCCGGTGCCCGCCGGATCCGTTGAGTTTTCGCCGAGATATTTGCGTTTTTCGCCTTCGCGGCGCTGTATCTCGGGCCCCCGGGGGCCCCCGAGGCCGTGGCCGGGCTCTTTGGAAAGGTCTCGTCCCGTTCTACAAACGATAAAAAATTGGCGTCGATAGGACCCACCTCGGCCGAGTTACGGCCGTTTGAATCCGTTTGCAGTGGGTTACCGTCCATCAAAACTGCGTGCGCTCTAAGGTGGGCAACCAGGCCCGACCAGAGCGCTCCATACCCGGCTTGGAGCGCCTAGCCCCGCGGTCCTGGTGGGCCTGCTGGTGCAAAGGGTGTCCTGCAAGGGAGCATTTGGGGTCTGGGAGAAACGGGGTGACCGCTTCTCCCGGGGAGTCCGGCGGCCGGCTCTGGGGGGTCCTGGAGCCGATCCTCGCTCCCCAAAACCTAAGTCCCAAATGTTGCAGTGCACTCTGAGCTCCAGGCACCCGGGAGCTCTTCGGCCAACCCAGGGAGGGTGTTTTGACCCCGGTCAGACGCAGCTCAGCCCCGCCACCCCTGGGGCTCTAGCTGGAGCCGAGACGGTCCTAAAACGGACCTTCGGGCCTGTATGGGAGAGGAGAGTGGTGGTGGTGGGACACCCCCCCCCCGGTCCCAATCTGAGTGACTCTGTCTGGGGACGGAAAACAGAGCGAGCTGGGCGCCCGGAGCTCTGGAAGTCCTGGAGGGAGAGGGCCTCCAGGACCAGTCCAAGCCCAGCCGGGGGCCCACTCTGGCTGGGGACGGGAAACAGAGCGAGCTGGGCGCCCGGAGCTCTGGAAGTCCTGGAGGGAGAGGGCCTCCAGGACCAGTCCAAGCCCAGCCGGGGGCCCACTGTGGCTGGGGACGGAAAACAGAGCGAGCTGGGCGCCCGGAGCTCTGGAAGTCCTGGAGGGAGAGGGCCTCCAGGACCAGTCCAAGCCCAGCCGGGGGGCCCACTCTGGCTGGGGAGGGCGGCCGCGGAAGGCCCTAGGATGGATCACTGGGAATCTTGAGCACCAGGACACCTTTCAAGGCAGTGACCCTAGCCCAGGGAGGGTGCACTCTGGCTGGGGAGAGTGAGTTCAATCTCCACCGTTGTGGTGGAGCTGTGGATATTTTGGGGAAAAAATATGACAAAGTCCATAAACGTGAGGTGGGTTCAGGGCCCCATGCCCTCAGACCTCCCTGGCCAGCCCAGGGAGGGTGCCTCCGTCCCGGGCACAGACAGGTCGGTGGGCCTACAGCCTGGAGCTCCGCCTGGAGCTAAGTCGGTCCTAAAACGGACCTTCGGGCCTGTACGGAGGAGGGGAGTGCGGTGAAGGTGAACCCCCCCTCATCAGACCGTGGTGAGCCCCGCTCAGAGTCCGCTCTGGGTGGGTATAAACTCCAGCTTACGCCACGCGCGCTGGAAGTCCTGGAGGGAGAGGGCCTGCAGGACCGTTCCAAGCCCAGACAGGGGCCACTCTGGCTGGGGATGATATCCAGATCGAGCCGAGCGCGGTGGAGCTCTGGAAGTCCTGGAGGGAGAGGGCCTCCAGGACCATTCCAAGCCCTGCCAGGGAGGGTGCGCTCTGGCTGTGGAGTGAGTTCAAACTCCGCCGTGGTGGAGCTCTGAAAAGCATGAAACCTCCAGGGGAAAAAAAGATGGGGGGGTTGATTCCCTGAAAAGTGCATCCCAGGCATGGCGCACCTCTCCTGGGCACGAATAAAGCCCAAAGCCCATGGAGAAAGTGTCTCTGGTGCCGAAATGACAAAGTCCAAAAACCTGCAGTGGGTTCAAACCTCCAGGGCCTTCAAGTCAGTGACCCAAGCCAGGGAGGGTGCGCTCTGGCTGGGGGAGTGAGTTCAGCCTCCGCCGTGGTGGAGCTCTGAAAAGCGTGAAACCTCCAGGAAAAAAAAAAAAAGAGATGGGGGGGGGGGGGGGTTGATTCCCTGAAAAGTGCATCCCAGGCATGGCGCACCTCTCCTGGGCACGAATAAAGCCCAAAGCCCACGGGGGAAGTGACTCTGGTGCCGAAATGACAAAGTCCAAAAACTTGCAGTGGGTTCAAACCTCCATGCTCTCAGACCTCCCTGGCCGGCCCAGGGAGGGCGGCCCGTCCTGGGCCAGAGTCAGATTTTACCGTCACCCCTGGAGCTCAGTCTGGAGCGAAGACGGTCCTAATACGGACCTTCGGGCATGTATGGAGGAGGGTGGAGCAGCCTTCCTGGGCACGAATAAAGCCCATGGAGAAAGTGACTCTGGTGCCGAAATGACAAAGTCCAAAAACTTGCAGTGGGTTCAAACCTCCATGCTCTCAGACCTCCCTGGCCGGCCCAGGGAGGGCAGCCCGTCCTGGGCCAGAGTCAGATTTGACCGCCACCCCTGGAGCTCCGTCTGGAGCGAAGACGGTCCTAAAACGGACCTTCGGGCATGTATGGAGGAGGGTGGAGCAGCCTTCCTGGGCACGAATAAAGCCCAAAGCCCATGGAGAAAGTGACTCTGGTGCCGAAATGACAAAGTCCAAAAACTTGCAGTGGGTTCAAACCTCCAGGGCCTTCAAGGCAGTGACCCAAGCCAGGGAGGGTGCGCTCTGGCTGGGGAGTGAGTTCAGCCTCCGCCGTGGTGGAGCGCTGAAAAGCATGAAACTTCCAGGAAAAAAAAGATGGGGGGGTTGATTCCCTGAAAAGTGCATCCCAGGCATGGCGCACCTCTCCTGGGCACGAATAAAGCCCAAAGCCCATGGAGAAAGTGACTCTGGTGCCGAAATGACAAAGTCCAAAAACTTGCAGTGGGTTCAAACCTCCATGCTCTCAGACCTCCCTGGCCGGCCCAGGGAGGGCGGCCCGTCCTGGGCCAGAGTCAGATTTTACCGTCACCCCTGGAGCTCAGTCTGGAGCGAAGACGGTCCTAAAACGGACCTTCGGGCATGTATGGAGGAGGGTGGAGCAGCCTTCCTGGGCACGAATAAAGCCCATGGAGAAAGTGACTCTGGTGCCGAAATGACAAAGTCCAAAAACTTGCAGTGGGTTCAAACCTCCATGCTCTCAGACCTCCCTGGCCGGCCCAGGGAGGGCAGCCCGTCCTGGGCCAGAGTCAGATTTGACCGCCACCCCTGGAGCTCCGTCTGGAGCGAAGACGGTCCTAAAACGGACCTTCGGGCATGTATGGAGGAGGGTGGAGCAGCCTTCCTGGGCACGAATAAAGCCCAAAGCCCATGGAGAAAGTGACTCTGGTGCCGAAATGACAAAGTCCAAAAACTTGCAGTGGGTTCAAACCTCCAGGGCCTTCAAGGCAGTGACCCAAGCCAGGGAGGGTGCGCTCTGGCTGGGGAGTGAGTTCAGCCTCCGCCGTGGTGGAGCGCTGAAAAGCATGAAACCTCCAGGAAAAAAAAGATGGGGGGGTTGATTCCCTGAAAAGTGCATCCCAGGCATGGCGCACCTCTCCTGGGCACGAATAAAGCCCAAAGCCCACGGGGAAAGTGACTCTGGTGCCGAAATGACAAAGTCCAAAAATGTTGCGGTGGACACAAAGCTCCGTGCTCTCAGACCTCCCTGGCCGGCCCAGGGAGGGTGGCCCGTCCTGGGTCAGAGTCAGATTTCCCCGCCACCCCCGGAGCTCCGTCTGGAGCAAAGACGGTCATGAAACAGACCTTCGGGCCTATATGGAGGAGGGGAGTGCGGCCCTCATCAGACCGTCGTGAGTCCCACTCAGAGTTGCCCTGGTCGGGTATAAAGTCCAGATTACAGATCTCTGGAAGTCCTGTAGTTGGAGAGGGCCTCCAGGAGAGAGTCGGCCGGCCAGCCCAGGCAGGGGGCTCTCTGGCTGGGGAAGAGAAGAGACTTTGGTCTCTGGCAGTACGAAACCTCCAGGAAATGACAGGCCGGTTTTCCGAAAAGCTCTTCCCAGGCAGGGTGCAGCCTCCCTGGGAAACGAATCGTGCTCAAACGACCCCCCCCCCCCCATTGAGTCAAAATGTGAAGAAACGACCAAGTCCGTAAACGTGAGGCGGGTTCAGAGCTCCGTGCTCTCAGACCTCCCTGGCCAGCCCGTGGAGGGTGCCTCGGTCCCGGTCACAGACAGTTCGGCGCGCGCCTACCGGAGCTCCGCCTGGGGCTGAGTCGGTCCTAAAACGGACCTTCGGGCCTTTGTGGAGGAGGGAAAGAGCAGGTTGGAGGCACACACCCGACCGCCCTCATCAGACCGTCGTGAGTCCCACTCAGAGTTGCCCTGGTCGGGTATAAAGTCCAGATTACAGATCTCTGGAAGTCCTGTAGTTGGAGAGGGCCTCCAGGAGAGAGTCGGCCGGCCAGCCCAGGCAGGGGGCTCTCTGGCTGGGGAAGAGAAGAGACTTTGGTCTCTGGCAGTACGAAACCTCCAGGAAATGACAGGCCGGTTTTCCGAAAAGCCCTTCCCAGGCAGGGTGCAGCCTCCCTGGGAAACGAATCGTGCTCAAACGACCCCCCCATTGAGTCAAAATGTGAAGAAACGACCAAGTCCGTAAACGTGAGGCGGGTTCAGAGCTCCGTGCTCTCAGACCTCCCTGGCCAGCCCGGGGAGGGTGCCTCGGTCCCGGTCACAGACAGTTCGGCGCGCGCCTACCGGAGCCCCGCCTGGGGCTGAGTCGGTCCTAAAACGGACCTTCGGGGTCTCGAGGAGGAGGGGGACAACGGACACTGAACAGAGAGCCACGGTGGTCAGACCGGGTAGGGAAACGTCCTGACTCAGCCCAGAGAAGTTGCACTTGGTTGCGGGCGAGAGACTTACAGTAAACGCGGGTCTGGTTTGGACACCCAGACCCCCCCCCCCCCCCCCTCGGTGCCAGGGGCGTGCATACCGGTTCAACGTGTGCTGTCCCGGGCGATCTAGGGGTGAAAGACACCGGTGACAAGGTAACGGAAAACGGGCGCCTCCGGGTTGCCCGGGGCCCGGAGGAGCGCACCCTCTCCTTCGGGCCGTCACGTCACGGGGGGTGCCTGGTCGATTGGAGCTTCGGACGCGCCAGGGGACGGCCCCTGCCCGGTCGAGAGACCGCTATGGGCAGCTTGCTCCTCCCCGATTTGCGCGTCGACTCTAGACGCGGCCTCCCCCCGGGGAAAGCAGGCCGCCTCGAACCTCGGGAGACTCAGCTGGCCCGTCTGGAAAAACGGATGTCCGCAGCAGGGGCGGCCACGCGGGTGCGTCGGGAGGCTTGGACGGTTGGTGGGGTTTCCTTGGGGGCCCCCACCCCGCCAGCACGTCTTGGAGCCCAACTTCGCCCTGCGCCTCCCTCGCTTTGAAAGCACCCTTCCCGGTTACGGCCTCGATCCAGAGGCCCCCTCCTTCCACCCAGACGGGAGGGTTCCTCACGCGCGCCCTATGAGCGGCCGTGCCGCCTCGAGCCCCAGGCCCGAGCGGAGCGAGACCCGCGTGTAGGAAGCCAGCGCGTGGCGGTTCGCTCGCTCGCTCGCTCGCTCGTCCGGGTGCTCCCCTCGGTCGATCCCCGAGGTAAATCAACCATATGCTTGTCGAACGGTCGGTCTTGGGTAAATGGCGAAACGAATCCAGGGGCTTGAGACACCCCTGGAGAAAGGGCGGTGGAGCAAAGATACGGACAGAGTCCCACACGCTGCGGTTCAACCAGATTCCCACGAACACTCGACTCCTCTGGCTGGTGACCAGGGAGGGCGCCTCGGTGTCGGGCACGAGCGAATCCGTCCGCCGTGACGGAGCTCCCGTCGGAGCAAAGACGGTCCTGAAACGGACCTTGGGGGTGTTGTCGAGGAGAAGAAGGGGACACACGCTCCGCTCGGACAAGGTGAGAGGGGAAAGAAAGAAAGAAAGAAAGAAAGAAAGAAAGAAAGAAAGAAAGAAAGAAAGAAAGAAACAAACAAACAAACAAACAAACAAACGGGTGCCTCCGGGTCCCCTCGGTTCGGTTCGCTACATCCTGGGGAGGATGCCTTGTCTGGGGCGGTGAGCGGCGCCGAAGGCGCCCTGGAGGAAAAAGTCCACCTCCGAAAAACGGACAGAGTCCGAAACGATGGGGTCCAGCCAGATTCCCACAAAAACGCGTCTCCCTGGCTGGCGACCAGGGAGGGCGCCTCGGTGTCGGGCACGATCGAATCCGTCCGCCGTGACGGAGCTCCCGTCGGAGCAAAGACGGTCCTAAAACGGACCTTGGGGGTTTTGTCGAGGAGGGGACAAACGCTCCGCTCGGACAAGGTGAGAGGAAGAAAAACGGGTGCCTCCGGGTTCCCTCGGTTCGGTTTCCTACATCCTGGCTTCCCTGGAGGAAAGTCCACCTCCGAAAAAAAAAAAAAAAAACGGACAGAGTCCAGAAATGTGCATTCCAACGAGATCCCCACGGGGACCCGCCTCCCTGGCCGGCACCCAGGGAGGGCGCCTCAGACTCGGGCGCGGCCGAATCCGGCGGTGCGATGGAGCTCACGTCGGAGCAAAGACGGTCCTAAAACGGACCTTCGGGGTTTTGTCGAGAAGGGGACAACCGCCCCGCTCGGACAAGGTAACGGACTTCCGTAGAACAGGCGCCTCCGGGTTGCCTGGGGCCCGGAGGAGCGCACCCCCTCCTCCGGGCCGTCACTTAGGGGTTGCCTGGTCGATTGGAACTTCGGACGCGCCTGGGGACGGCCCCTGCCCGGTCGAGAGACCGCTATGGGCAGCTTGCTCCTCCCCGACTTGCGCGTCGACTCTAGACGCGGCCTCCCTCCGGGGAAAGCAGGCCGCGTCGACCTCGGGAGACTCAGATGGCCCGTCTGAAACGAATGTCCGCCACGGCGGCGGAGGACGTGGGCGCGTGGGAAGGTTCGGACGGTGGGGGACGCAAACCCCCTCCAGTCTTAGAGCCGACCTTCGCCCCGCGCCTCCCCGCTCGAAAAGCACCCTTCCCGGTTACGGCCTCGACCCAGCGGCCACCCACCCCCTCTGCCCCCGCGGAGGAGGGTTCCGCACGCGCCCCCCCCCCTATGAGCGGCCGCGCCGTCCTCGAGCCCCCCCCGGCCCGAGCGGAGCGAGACCCGTGTGTAGGAAGCCCGGCGTTGTCGCGGTTCTCCTTCCAAGGGCGCTTACCTGGTTGATCCTGCCAGTAGCATATGCTTGTCTCAAAGATTAAGCCATGCAGGTCTAAGTGCACACGGTCGGTACAGTGAAACTGCGAATGGCTCATTAAATCAGTTATGGTTCCTTTGATCGCTCCACCCGCTACTTGGATAACTGTGGCAATTCCAGAGCTAATACATGCAAACGAGCGCCGACCCGGCTCCCCCCGGGGGGTCGGGGACGCGTGCATTTATCAGATCCAAAACCCATCCGGGGTCGGCTTCGGCCGCCCCGGCCGCTTTGGTGACTCTAGATAACCTCGGGCCGATCGCGCGCCCTCCGCGGCGGCGACGACTCATTCGAATGTCTGCCCTATCAACTTTCGATGGTACATTCGGCGCCTACCATGGTGACCACGGGTAACGGGGAATCAGGGTTCGATTCCGGAGAGGGAGCCTGAGAAACGGCTACCACATCCAAGGAAGGCAGCAGGCGCGCAAATTACCCATTTCCGACAC
>NW_028296446.1:0-12500 GCF_964197995.2 Scardinius erythrophthalmus
AGCAGTGACCTGTACTCCTGAATCTGAGAGCAGTGACCTGTACGTCATGAATCTGAGTAGCAGTGACCTGTACGCCTGAATCTGAGAGCAGTGACCTGTACGTCTGAATCTGAGAGCAGTGTCCTGTACGCCTGAATCTGAGAGCAGTGTCCTGTACTCCTGAATCTGAGAGCAGTGTCCTGTACGCCTGAATCTGAGAGCAGTGTCCTGTACTCCTGAATCTGAGAGCAGTGTCCTGTACTCCTGAATCTGAGAGCAGTGTCCTGTACTCCTGAATCTGAGAGCAGTGTCCTGTACGCCTGAATCTGAGAGCAGTGTCCTGTACTCCTGAATCTGAGAGCAGTGACCTGTACTCCTGAATCTGAGAGCAGTGACCTGTACTCCTGAATCTGAGAGCAGTGACCTGTACTCCTGAATCTGAGAACAGTGACCTGTACGCCTGAATCTGAGAGCAGTGACCTGTACGCCTGAATCTGAGAGCAGTGTCCTGTACTCCTGAATCTGAGAGCAGTGTCCTGTACTCCTGAATCTGAGAGCAGTGTCCTGTACGCCTGAATCTGAGAACAGTGACCTGTACGCCTGAATCTGAGAACAGTGACCTGTACGCCTGAATCTGAGAGCAGTGACCTGTACGCCTGAATCTGAGAGCAGTGACCTGTACTCCTGAATCTGAGAGCAGTGTCCTGTACGCCTGAATCTGAGAGCAGTGACCTGTACGCCTGAATCTGAGAGCAGTGACCTGTACGCCTGAATCTGAGAGCAGTGTCCTGTACGCCTGAATCTGAGAACAGTGACCTGTACGCCTGAATCTGAGAGCAGTGACCTGTACTCCTGAATCTGAGAGCAGTGACCTGTACTCCTGAATCTGAGAGCAGTGACCTGTACTCCTGAATCTGAGAGCAGTGACCTGTACGCCTGAATCTGAGAGCAGTGACCTGTACGCCTGAATCTGAGAGCAGTGTCCTGTACTCCTGAATCTGAGAGCAGTGTCCTGTACTCCTGAATCTGAGAGCAGTGACCTGTACTCCTGAATCTGAGAGCAGTGACCTGTACTCCTGAATCTGAGAGCAGTGACCTGTACTCCTGAATCTGAGAGCAGTGACCTGTACTCCTGAATCTGAGAGCAGTGACCTGTACTCCTGAATCTGAGAGCAGTGTCCTGTACGCCTGAATCTGAGAGCAGTGACCTGTACGCCTGAATCTGAGAGCAGTGTCCTGTACGCCTGAATCTGAGAGCAGTGTCCTGTACTCCTGAATCTGAGAGCAGTGTCCTGTACTCCTGAATCTGAGAGCAGTGTCCTGTACTCCTGAATCTGAGAGCAGTGTCCTGTACGCCTGAATCTGAGAGCAGTGTCCTGTACGCCTGAATCTGAGAGCAGTGACCTGTACGCCTGAATCTGAGAGCAGTGTCCTGTACTCCTGAATCTGAGAGCAGTGACCTGTACGCCTGAATCTGAGAGCAGTGTCCTGTACTCCTGAATCTGAGAGCAGTGACCTGTACTCCTGAATCTGAGAGCAGTGACCTGTACTCCTGAATCTGAGAGCAGTGACCTGTACGCCTGAATCTGAGAGCAGTGACCTGTACGCCTGAATCTGAGAGCAGTGTCCTGTACTCCTGAATCTGAGAGCAGTGACCTGTACGCCTGAATCTGAGAGCAGTGTCCTGTACGCCTGAATCTGAGAGCAGTGACCTGTACGCCTGAATCTGAGAGCAGTGACCTGTACTCCTGAATCTGAGAGCAGTGACCTGTACGCCTGAATCTGAGAGCAGTGACCTGTACGCCTGAATCTGAGAGCAGTGTCCTGTACTCCTGAATCTGAGAGCAGTGACCTGTACTCCTGAATCTGAGAGCAGTGACCTGTACTCCTGAATCTGAGAGCAGTGTCCTGTACTCCTGAATCTGAGAGCAGTGTCCTGTACGCCTGAATCTGAGAGCAGTGTCCTGTACTCCTGAATCTGAGAGCAGTGTCCTGTACTCCTGAATCTGAGAGCAGTGTCCTGTACTCCTGAATCTGAGAGCAGTGTCCTGTACTCCTGAATCTGAGAGCAGTGTCCTGTACGCCTGAATCTGAGAGCAGTGTCCTGTACTCCTGAATCTGAGAGCAGTGTCCTGTACTCCTGAATCTGAGAGCAGTGTCCTGTACGCCTGAATCTGAGAGCAGTGTCCTGTACTCCTGAATCTGAGAGCAGTGTCCTGTACTCCTGAATCTGAGAGCAGTGTCCTGTACGCCTGAATCTGAGAGCAGTGTCCTGTACTCCTGAATCTGAGAGCAGTGTCCTGTACTCCTGAATCTGAGAGCAGTGTCCTGTACGCCTGAATCTGAGAGCAGTGTCCTGTACTCCTGAATCTGAGAGCAGTGTCCTGTACGCCTGAATCTGAGAGCAGTGACCTGTACTCCTGAATCTGAGAGCAGTGACCTGTACTCCTGAATCTGAGAGCAGTGTCCTGTACGCCTGAATCTGAGAGCAGTGTCCTGTACTCCTGAATCTGAGAGCAGTGTCCTGTACTCCTGAATCTGAGAGCAGTGTCCTGTACGCCTGAATCTGAGAGCAGTGACCTGTACTCCTGAATCTGAGAGCAGTGACCTGTACTCCTGAATCTGAGAGCAGTGACCTGTACTCCTGAATCTGAGAGCAGTGACCTGTACTCCTGAATCTGAGAACAGTGACCTGTACGCCTGAATCTGAGAGCAGTGACCTGTACGCCTGAATCTGAGAGCAGTGACCTGTACGCCTGAATCTGAGAGCAGTGACCTGTACTCCTGAATCTGAGAGCAGTGTCCTGTACGCCTGAATCTGAGAGCAGTGTCCTGTACTCTTGAATCTGAGAGCAGTGTCCTGTACTCCTGAATCTGAGAGCAGTGTCCTGTACGCCTGAATCTGAGAGCAGTGACCTGTACTCCTGAATCTGAGAGCAGTGTCCTGTACGCCTGAATCTGAGAGCAGTGTCCTGTACTCTTGAATCTGAGAGCAGTGTCCTGTACGCCTGAATCTGAGAGCAGTGTCCTGTACGCCTGAATCTGAGAGCAGTGACCTGTACTCCTGAATCTGAGAGCAGTGACCTGTACTCCTGAATCTGAGAGCAGTGACCTGTACTCCTGAATCTGAGAGCAGTGTCCTGTACGCCTGAATCTGAGAGCAGTGACCTGTACGCCTGAATCTGAGAGCAGTGTCCTGTACTCCTGAATCTGAGAGCAGTGTCCTGTACTCCTGAATCTGAGAGCAGTGTCCTGTACGCCTGAATCTGAGAGCAGTGACCTGTACGCCTGAATCTGAGAGCAGTGACCTGTACGCCTGAATCTGAGAGCAGTGTCCTGTACGTCTGAATCTGAGAGCAGTGTCCTGTACGCCTGAATCTGAGAGCAGTGACCTGTACGCCTGAATCTGAGAGCAGTGTCCTGTACGCCTGAATCTGAGAGCAGTGACCTGTACGCCTGAATCTGAGAGCAGTGTCCTGTACGCCTGAATCTGAGAGCAGTGACCTGTACTCCTGAATCTGAGAGCAGTGACCTGTACGCCTGAATCTGAGAGCAGTGTCCTGTACGCCTGAATCTGAGAGCAGTGTCCTGTACGCCTGAATCTGAGAGCAGTGACCTGTACGCCTGAATCTGAGAGCAGTGACCTGTACGCCTGAATCTGAGAGCAGTGACCTGTACGCCTGAATCTGAGAGCAGTGTCCTGTACTCCTGAATCTGAGAGCAGTGTCCTGTACGCCTGAATCTGAGAGCAGTGTCCTGTACGCCTGAATCTGAGAGCAGTGACCTGTACGCCTGAATCTGAGAGCAGTGACCTGTACGCCTGAATCTGAGAGCAGTGACCTGTACGCCTGAATCTGAGAGCAGTGTCCTGTACTCCTGAATCTGAGAGCAGTGTCCTGTACTCCTGAATCTGAGAACAGTGACCTGTACGCCTGAATCTGAGAGCAGTGTCCTGTACTCCTGAATCTGAGAGCAGTGTCCTGTACGCCTGAATCTGAGAGCAGTGTCCTGTACTCCTGAATCTGAGAGCAGTGTCCTGTACGCCTGAATCTGAGAGCAGTGTCCTGTACGCCTGAATCTGAGAGCAGTGACCTGTACGCCTGAATCTGAGAGCAGTGTCCTGTACTCCTGAATCTGAGAGCAGTGTCCTGTACGCCTGAATCTGAGAGCAGTGTCCTGTACGCCTGAATCTGAGAGCAGTGACCTGTACGCCTGAATCTGAGAGCAGTGACCTGTACGCCTGAATCTGAGAGCAGTGACCTGTACGCCTGAATCTGAGAGCAGTGTCCTGTACGCCTGAATCTGAGAGCAGTGACCTGTACGCCTGAATCTGAGAGCAGTGACCTGTACGCCTGAATCTGAGAGCAGTGTCCTGTACGCCTGAATCTGAGAGCAGTGACCTGTACGCCTGAATCTGAGAGCAGTGACCTGTACTCCTGAATCTGAGAGCAGTGACCTGTACGCCTGAATCTGAGAGCAGTGACCTGTACTCCTGAATCTGAGAGCAGTGACCTGTACGCCTGAATCTGAGAGCAGTGACCTGTACTCCTGAATCTGAGAGCAGTGACCTGTACGCCTGAATCTGAGAGCAGTGTCCTGTACTCCTGAATCTGAGAGCAGTGACCTGTACGCATGAATCTGAGAGCAGTGACCTGTACGCCTGAATCTGAGAGCAGTGTCCTGTACGCCTGAATCTGAGAGCAGTGACCTGTACTCCTGAATCTGAGAGCAGTGACCTGTACGCCTGAATCTGAGAGCAGTGTCCTGTACGCCTGAATCTGAGAGCAGTGTCCTGTACGCCTGAATCTGAGAGCAGTGTCCTGTACTCCTGAATCTGAGAGCAGTGACCTGTACGCATGAATCTGAGAGCAGTGACCTGTACGCCTGAATCTGAGAGCAGTGTCCTGTACGCCTGAATCTGAGAGCAGTGACCTGTACTCCTGAATCTGAGAGCAGTGACCTGTACTCCTGAATCTGAGAGCAGTGTCCTGTACGCCTGAATCTGAGAGCAGTGACCTGTACGCCTGAATCTGAGAGCAGTGTCCTGTACGCCTGAATCTGAGAGCAGTGTCCTGTACTCCTGAATCTGAGAGCAGTGTCCTGTACGCCTGAATCTGAGAGCAGTGACCTGTACTCCTGAATCTGAGAGCAGTGTCCTGTACGCCTGAATCTGAGAGCAGTGACCTGTACGCCTGAATCTGAGAGCAGTGACCTGTACTCCTGAATCTGAGAGCAGTGACCTGTACTCCTGAATCTGAGAGCAGTGACCTGTACGCCTGAATCTGAGAGCAGTGACCTGTACGCCTGAATCTGAGAGCAGTGACCTGTACGCCTGAATCTGAGAGCAGTGTCCTGTACGCCTGAATCTGAGAGCAGTGTCCTGTACGCCTGAATCTGAGAGCAGTGACCTGTACGCCTGAATCTGAGAGCAGTGTCCTGTACGCCTGAATCTGAGAGCAGTGACCTGTACGCCTGAATCTGAGAGCAGTGTCCTGTACGCCTGAATCTGAGAGCAGTGACCTGTACTCCTGAATCTGAGAGCAGTGTCCTGTACGCCTGAATCTGAGAGCAGTGACCTGTACGCCTGAATCTGAGAGCAGTGACCTGTACTCCTGAATCTGAGAGCAGTGACCTGTACTCCTGAATCTGAGAGCAGTGTCCTGTACTCCTGAATCTGAGAGCAGTGACCTGTACTCCTGAATCTGAGAGCAGTGTCCTGTACTCCTGAATCTGAGAGCAGTGTCCTGTACGCCTGAATCTGAGAGCAGTGACCTGTACGCCTGAATCTGAGAGCAGTGACCTGTACTCCTGAATCTGAGAGCAGTGACCTGTACTCCTGAATCTGAGAGCAGTGACCTGTACGCCTGAATCTGAGAGCAGTGACCTGTACGCCTGAATCTGAGAGCAGTGTCCTGTACTCCTGAATCTGAGAGCAGTGTCCTGTACGCCTGAATCTGAGAGCAGTGTCCTGTACGCCTGAATCTGAGAGCAGTGACCTGTACGCCTGAATCTGAGAGCAGTGACCTGTACGCCTGAATCTGAGAGCAGTGACCTGTACGCCTGAATCTGAGAGCAGTGTCCTGTACTCCTGAATCTGAGAGCAGTGTCCTGTACTCCTGAATCTGAGAACAGTGACCTGTACGCCTGAATCTGAGAGCAGTGTCCTGTACTCCTGAATCTGAGAGCAGTGTCCTGTACGCCTGAATCTGAGAGCAGTGTCCTGTACTCCTGAATCTGAGAGCAGTGTCCTGTACGCCTGAATCTGAGAGCAGTGTCCTGTACACCTGAATCTGAGAGCAGTGACCTGTACGCCTGAATCTGAGAGCAGTGTCCTGTACTCCTGAATCTGAGAGCAGTGTCCTGTACGCCTGAATCTGAGAGCAGTGTCCTGTACGCCTGAATCTGAGAGCAGTGACCTGTACGCCTGAATCTGAGAGCAGTGACCTGTACGCCTGAATCTGAGAGCAGTGACCTGTACGCCTGAATCTGAGAGCAGTGTCCTGTACGCCTGAATCTGAGAGCAGTGACCTGTACGCCTGAATCTGAGAGCAGTGACCTGTACGCCTGAATCTGAGAGCAGTGTCCTGTACGCCTGAATCTGAGAGCAGTGACCTGTACGCCTGAATCTGAGAGCAGTGACCTGTACTCCTGAATCTGAGAGCAGTGACCTGTACGCCTGAATCTGAGAGCAGTGACCTGTACTCCTGAATCTGAGAGCAGTGACCTGTACGCCTGAATCTGAGAGCAGTGACCTGTACTCCTGAATCTGAGAGCAGTGACCTGTACGCATGAATCTGAGAGCAGTGACCTGTACGCCTGAATCTGAGAGCAGTGTCCTGTACGCCTGAATCTGAGAGCAGTGACCTGTACTCCTGAATCTGAGAGCAGTGACCTGTACGCCTGAATCTGAGAGCAGTGTCCTGTACGCCTGAATCTGAGAGCAGTGTCCTGTACGCCTGAATCTGAGAGCAGTGTCCTGTACTCCTGAATCTGAGAGCAGTGACCTGTACGCATGAATCTGAGAGCAGTGACCTGTACGCCTGAATCTGAGAGCAGTGTCCTGTACGCCTGAATCTGAGAGCAGTGACCTGTACTCCTGAATCTGAGAGCAGTGACCTGTACTCCTGAATCTGAGAGCAGTGTCCTGTACGCCTGAATCTGAGAGCAGTGACCTGTACGCCTGAATCTGAGAGCAGTGTCCTGTACGCCTGAATCTGAGAGCAGTGTCCTGTACTCCTGAATCTGAGAGCAGTGTCCTGTACGCCTGAATCTGAGAGCAGTGACCTGTACTCCTGAATCTGAGAGCAGTGTCCTGTACGCCTGAATCTGAGAGCAGTGACCTGTACGCCTGAATCTGAGAGCAGTGACCTGTACTCCTGAATCTGAGAGCAGTGACCTGTACTCCTGAATCTGAGAGCAGTGACCTGTACGCCTGAATCTGAGAGCAGTGACCTGTACGCCTGAATCTGAGAGCAGTGACCTGTACGCCTGAATCTGAGAGCAGTGTCCTGTACGCCTGAATCTGAGAGCAGTGTCCTGTACGCCTGAATCTGAGAGCAGTGACCTGTACGCCTGAATCTGAGAGCAGTGTCCTGTACGCCTGAATCTGAGAGCAGTGACCTGTACTCCTGAATCTGAGAGCAGTGTCCTGTACGCCTGAATCTGAGAGCAGTGACCTGTACGCCTGAATCTGAGAGCAGTGACCTGTACTCCTGAATCTGAGAGCAGTGACCTGTACTCCTGAATCTGAGAGCAGTGTCCTGTACTCCTGAATCTGAGAGCAGTGACCTGTACTCCTGAATCTGAGAGCAGTGTCCTGTACTCCTGAATCTGAGAGCAGTGTCCTGTACGCCTGAATCTGAGAGCAGTGACCTGTACGCCTGAATCTGAGAGCAGTGACCTGTACTCCTGAATCTGAGAGCAGTGACCTGTACTCCTGAATCTGAGAGCAGTGACCTGTACGCCTGAATCTGAGAGCAGTGACCTGTACTCCTGAATCTGAGAGCAGTGACCTGTACGCCTGAATCTGAGAGCAGTGACCTGTACTCCTGAATCTGAGAGCAGTGACCTGTACGCCTGAATCTGAGAGCAGTGACCTGTACTCCTGAATCTGAGAGCAGTGACCTGTACGCCTGAATCTGAGAGCAGTGTCCTGTACTCCTGAATCTGAGAGCAGTGACCTGTACGCCTGAATCTGAGAGCAGTGACCTGTACGCCTGAATCTGAGAGCAGTGTCCTGTACGCCTGAATCTGAGAGCAGTGACCTGTACTCCTGAATCTGAGAGCAGTGACCTGTACGCCTGAATCTGAGAGCAGTGTCCTGTACGCCTGAATCTGAGAGCAGTGTCCTGTACGCCTGAATCTGAGAGCAGTGTCCTGTACTCCTGAATCTGAGAGCAGTGACCTGTACGCATGAATCTGAGAGCAGTGACCTGTACGCCTGAATCTGAGAGCAGTGTCCTGTACGCCTGAATCTGAGAGCAGTGACCTGTACTCCTGAATCTGAGAGCAGTGACCTGTACTCCTGAATCTGAGAGCAGTGTCCTGTACGCCTGAATCTGAGAGCAGTGACCTGTACGCCTGAATCTGAGAGCAGTGTCCTGTACGCCTGAATCTGAGAGCAGTGTCCTGTACTCCTGAATCTGAGAGCAGTGTCCTGTACGCCTGAATCTGAGAGCAGTGACCTGTACTCCTGAATCTGAGAGCAGTGTCCTGTACGCCTGAATCTGAGAGCAGTGACCTGTACGCCTGAATCTGAGAGCAGTGACCTGTACTCCTGAATCTGAGAGCAGTGACCTGTACTCCTGAATCTGAGAGCAGTGACCTGTACGCCTGAATCTGAGAGCAGTGACCTGTACGCCTGAATCTGAGAGCAGTGACCTGTACGCCTGAATCTGAGAGCAGTGTCCTGTACGCCTGAATCTGAGAGCAGTGTCCTGTACGCCTGAATCTGAGAGCAGTGACCTGTACGCCTGAATCTGAGAGCAGTGTCCTGTACGCCTGAATCTGAGAGCAGTGACCTGTACGCCTGAATCTGAGAGCAGTGTCCTGTACGCCTGAATCTGAGAGCAGTGACCTGTACTCCTGAATCTGAGAGCAGTGTCCTGTACGCCTGAATCTGAGAGCAGTGACCTGTACGCCTGAATCTGAGAGCAGTGACCTGTACTCCTGAATCTGAGAGCAGTGACCTGTACTCCTGAATCTGAGAGCAGTGTCCTGTACTCCTGAATCTGAGAGCAGTGACCTGTACTCCTGAATCTGAGAGCAGTGTCCTGTACTCCTGAATCTGAGAGCAGTGTCCTGTACGCCTGAATCTGAGAGCAGTGACCTGTACGCCTGAATCTGAGAGCAGTGACCTGTACTCCTGAATCTGAGAGCAGTGACCTGTACTCCTGAATCTGAGAGCAGTGACCTGTACGCCTGAATCTGAGAGCAGTGACCTGTACGCCTGAATCTGAGAGCAGTGTCCTGTACTCCTGAATCTGAGAGCAGTGTCCTGTACGCCTGAATCTGAGAGCAGTGTCCTGTACGCCTGAATCTGAGAGCAGTGACCTGTACGCCTGAATCTGAGAGCAGTGACCTGTACGCCTGAATCTGAGAGCAGTGACCTGTACGCCTGAATCTGAGAGCAGTGTCCTGTACTCCTGAATCTGAGAGCAGTGTCCTGTACTCCTGAATCTGAGAACAGTGACCTGTACGCCTGAATCTGAGAGCAGTGTCCTGTACTCCTGAATCTGAGAGCAGTGTCCTGTACGCCTGAATCTGAGAGCAGTGTCCTGTACTCCTGAATCTGAGAGCAGTGTCCTGTACGCCTGAATCTGAGAGCAGTGTCCTGTACACCTGAATCTGAGAGCAGTGACCTGTACGCCTGAATCTGAGAGCAGTGTCCTGTACTCCTGAATCTGAGAGCAGTGTCCTGTACGCCTGAATCTGAGAGCAGTGTCCTGTACGCCTGAATCTGAGAGCAGTGACCTGTACGCCTGAATCTGAGAGCAGTGACCTGTACGCCTGAATCTGAGAGCAGTGACCTGTACGCCTGAATCTGAGAGCAGTGTCCTGTACGCCTGAATCTGAGAGCAGTGACCTGTACGCCTGAATCTGAGAGCAGTGACCTGTACGCCTGAATCTGAGAGCAGTGTCCTGTACGCCTGAATCTGAGAGCAGTGACCTGTACGCCTGAATCTGAGAGCAGTGACCTGTACTCCTGAATCTGAGAGCAGTGACCTGTACGCCTGAATCTGAGAGCAGTGACCTGTACTCCTGAATCTGAGAGCAGTGACCTGTACGCCTGAATCTGAGAGCAGTGACCTGTACTCCTGAATCTGAGAGCAGTGACCTGTACGCATGAATCTGAGAGCAGTGACCTGTACGCCTGAATCTGAGAGCAGTGTCCTGTACGCCTGAATCTGAGAGCAGTGACCTGTACTCCTGAATCTGAGAGCAGTGACCTGTACGCCTGAATCTGAGAGCAGTGTCCTGTACGCCTGAATCTGAGAGCAGTGTCCTGTACGCCTGAATCTGAGAGCAGTGTCCTGTACTCCTGAATCTGAGAGCAGTGACCTGTACGCATGAATCTGAGAGCAGTGACCTGTACGCCTGAATCTGAGAGCAGTGTCCTGTACGCCTGAATCTGAGAGCAGTGACCTGTACTCCTGAATCTGAGAGCAGTGTCCTGTACGCCTGAATCTGAGAGCAGTGACCTGTACTCCTGAATCTGAGAGCAGTGTCCTGTACGCCTGAATCTGAGAGCAGTGACCTGTACGCCTGAATCTGAGAGCAGTGACCTGTACTCCTGAATCTGAGAGCAGTGACCTGTACTCCTGAATCTGAGAGCAGTGACCTGTACGCCTGAATCTGAGAGCAGTGACCTGTACGCCTGAATCTGAGAGCAGTGACCTGTACGCCTGAATCTGAGAGCAGTGTCCTGTACGCCTGAATCTGAGAGCAGTGTCCTGTACGCCTGAATCTGAGAGCAGTGACCTGTACGCCTGAATCTGAGAGCAGTGTCCTGTACGCCTGAATCTGAGAGCAGTGACCTGTACGCCTGAATCTGAGAGCAGTGTCCTGTACGCCTGAATCTGAGAGCAGTGACCTGTACTCCTGAATCTGAGAGCAGTGTCCTGTACGCCTGAATCTGAGAGCAGTGACCTGTACGCCTGAATCTGAGAGCAGTGACCTGTACTCCTGAATCTGAGAGCAGTGACCTGTACTCCTGAATCTGAGAGCAGTGTCCTGTACTCCTGAATCTGAGAGCAGTGACCTGTACTCCTGAATCTGAGAGCAGTGTCCTGTACTCCTGAATCTGAGAGCAGTGTCCTGTACGCCTGAATCTGAGAGCAGTGACCTGTACGCCTGAATCTGAGAGCAGTGACCTGTACTCCTGAATCTGAGAGCAGTGACCTGTACTCCTGAATCTGAGAGCAGTGACCTGTACGCCTGAATCTGAGAGCAGTGACCTGTACTCCTGAATCTGAGAGCAGTGACCTGTACTCCTGAATCTGAGAGCAGTGTCCTGTACTCCTGAATCTGAGAGCAGTGACCTGTACGCCTGAATCTGAGAGCAGTGACCTGTACTCCTGAATCTGAGAGCAGTGACCTGTACTCCTGAATCTGAGAGCAGTGTCCTGTACTCCTGAATCTGAGAGCAGTGTCCTGTACGCCTGAATCTGAGAGCAGTGACCTGTACGCCTGAATCTGAGAGCAGTGACCTGTACTCCTGAATCTGAGAGCAGTGACCTGTACTCCTGAATCTGAGAGCAGTGACCTGTACGCCTGAATCTGAGAGCAGTGTCCTGTACTCCTGAATCTGAGAGCAGTGACCTGTACTCCTGAATCTGAGAGCAGTGTCCTGTACTCCTGAATCTGAGAGCAGTGACCTGTACGCCTGAATCTGAGAGCAGTGACCTGTACGCCTGAATCTGAGAGCAGTGACCTGTACGCCTGAATCTGAGAGCAGTGTCCTGTACGCCTGAATCTGAGAGCAGTGTCCTGTACGTCTGAATCTGAGAGCAGTGACCTGTACGCCTGAATCTGAGAGCAGTGTCCTGTACGCCTGAATCTGAGAGCAGTGACCTGTACTCCTGAATCTGAGAGCAGTGTCCTGTACTCCTGAATCTGAGAGCAGTGTCCTGTACGCCTGAATCTGAGAGCAGTGTCCTGTACGCCTGAATCTGAGAGCAGTGACCTGTACTCCTGAATCTGAGAGCAGTGACCTGTACTCCTGAATCTGAGAGCAGTGACCTGTACTCCTGAATCTGAGAGCAGTGACCTGTACGCCTGAATCTGAGAGCAGTGACCTGTACTCCTGAATCTGAGAGCAGTGTCCTGTACGCCTGAATCTGAGAGCAGTGACCTGTACGCCTGAATCTGAGAGCAGTGTCCTGTACTCCTGAATCTGAGAGCAGTGACCTGTACTCCTGAATCTGAGAGCAGTGACCTGTACGCCTGAATCTGAGAGCAGTGACCTGTACGCCTGAATCTGAGAGCAGTGTCCTGTACGCCTGAATCTGAGAGCAGTGTCC